>NW_015659967.1:184233-218011 GCF_001515625.1 Sinocyclocheilus rhinocerous | reverse complement strand
GCAGGTAGTGACGATTCTCTCCGGCCAATCAGTGATCAGCAGAGTTTACACGTCACGTTTTGGTAACGGTACAGTTCGCTTGGAACCTCAACCGAGGTGGTACTGAAAAAAGTACCAGGTACCAGGTACTGTACCCAGTGGAAAACCCCCCAAAAGTGAACCATACCGAACCATACCGTGCCATACCATGCAGTGGAAAAGCGCCATTGGTGTTGTTTCCAAACAAAAGGAAATATATCGGTATCAGCATCGGCTATCGGCCAAAATTAGTTGAAAAATATCGTCATATCGGATATACTTATATACTTGTATATACTTATATCCGACTCATTTCATTCTGGGCCAAAAGCTTTAGCCCCCATTCTCTCTCCAGAGAGGTCGCCTGAATCAGCAGTACATTTTAGGCCTCATCTGGCAAATAAAAATCCATTAGTTCCCTTTTGATCCAGGAAATTGAGTGGATCATAATGGTGGAGGAGGATTTCAATGCGAAAAGCTTGCTTTGTCCCTCAAATGAAAATATATGAAGTCACAAAAAGTCTTTTCCATTAGTGTTTTGACAGTGGCGAGGGATGAGGATATAAGCAGCACTTAGAGTTAATGGCTGGATGAAAATGGGAATTTGGGAACTAAAAAGTTAATATAATATCTCATGATATTGAGATCTGGTGGCTGGGGCTTTTTTTAAAAAGCAGGACATCCTGTAGAGATCTCTTTAATTTCTCAATTTGTTATCTTGCATAAAAAAAGACCAAAGACCAAGAGACCAAATTTCGCATTTCAAAATGAACTCAAACATTTCTCATCAGATTATTTTAAGACCAAATAATATAAATTATGATATCCACATTCATTTTATCGTGCTATTCTCTGTCAACAAAGTTGATACTTAAATGAAACCCCATTCAGTTACCAGCAACCTTTGAGCAATACAATTGCCCTCTGTGTTTGTTAGTCACCTACAATCTGATGTGTTTTGAGCTAACATTAGCCTAGCATAGTTCTGATTTGCCATTTTCTGACCTCATTCCGTAACGCTTCCAGGAAAGATCTTACAGTTGTTTCAGGAAAGCACTGTGTAAGAGATACCATGAGCTGTTGAGACTGATATCATTGTAGTAGGTTGAGAGTTAAGATCTGTGGTTTGGTGCATGTCTGTCTGGATTCTATGGCATTTCTTCCTGCGCCTGTCTGTCTGAGTCTTGTAATCTGTCTGTCTGAACGCATAGGTACGTGGAGAGAACATGCACCTGCAGCTTGTTTCCTGCCAAAATCTGTTCTGTGCACACACACACATTCCTTTAGTTGCTGATCCAGCCATGCGGTCCACTCGGCAGACGTCCATGTAGTCTATTTGTCTGTCCGCTAGTGTCAGGATGTCTGCTGAAGCTAGCATAGCGCTACCTGACACAACAAGACTGCTGGAAGCCTTTTTCCTTTTGTTGCAGGCTAAGCGCTCTTGATTGTCAACACACACAAAAAAAATGCATTTATATTTGTATTAAGTAATAGAGTATGATTAAAAGGCTAAAAGATTAAATATTAATACAATAAACTCACATTTAATTCAGTTTTGTCTATAAACGTTCATCTTTTCTGACCAAATAATTAGAAGCTCCACAGTGGAAGCTCTGCAGTATTTTTTTTTTTTTACTAAACATGATGGCAAATGTACAGTAGTGGGTCATACAGCTGTTTTATGCATACCAATATATATATAGCCTACTGCATAATGCATAAATAGCAAGCATAGTATGGTAGTATGTTATTCTAAATATAGCCAGTGTGGTTAATGACCTGGAGGCAAAGTCAGCAATTATTTTTAACATATTTTATACATGCAGGTACATACATATTTTATACTTACATTTTGATTAGACTGCTAAAAGTTGGAATAGTTTTACACAAAATTTGATTATAAATGCAAAATGTGCGCATTTATTATTTATTCAACCTGCAACAGTAAAGTTATTTAGCAATGTAGCTTGCTACTCTTTGAAATGTTGAATATTATATACAGTATAAGTTGAACACTGTAAGCAATACTTCAGTATTGCATTCCGAGACAATTAGGTGGAAACTAACATCAATCTTGTTTTTTCTACTCTGTCCTCTAGACAAACCAGGGAACAAGAAACACCCCCAGACTTCTTCTACTTCTCTGACTTTGAGCGACACAACGCAGAGATCGCTGCATTTCATCTGGACAGGTAAGAATAAAACACCTACAGAGAGAAAGAGAGAGTTTTTGCGGGGCCCAGTGGTCAGTTGTGAGAGTTTCGGGAAGTTGTTTCCAGTTTCTATTGGCTATATTCCTTATTTTCTTGTATGTCTGTCTGTTTCAGGGACAAACTGGTACCATCTGAATAACAATGAGATCATGTGACCTTAAGCATTGCAAGAGTTTATGCTTAGCATCCCACTGTGTTTACTTTGTGTTTACTCGGCCTTTATCTTCGTTTGACAGAAATGTTTGGAGGTGTTTAGATATGACAGGTCTGGGAATTTGTTTTAAGGTGTCTGACGTTAATGATAAGGTCGGAAGAGACAATATTAGATTGCCAGTGTATTGGACAATGTCATCATTATTGTCTGAACTTTAAGTTGTATTTTCCATTATTTCAGTTTTTCCCCCCATTATTCTTGGCACTGTGCTTACTAGTTAGCGAAGACAAGCATTATTATTACTACTGCTTATGACTTATGGCTATGGATTCAAAATAACCTAATTAACTAATTATGTTTTGTAATTACTTTTAAGTAAATGTTATTATGTTCAATTTTATTAATAATAATAATAATAATAGCAATGGTAACACTTTACAATAAGGTCCCATCAGTTCAATTTAGTTGATGCATTAACTAAAATGAACTACCAAAGAGCAATTCATTTGTTACAGTGTTTATTAATCTTTAGTTAATAAAAATATAACTGTTCATTGTTTGCTCATGTCAGCTCAGGTCCATTCAATAATATTAATAGATTCAAATTTGAATAGTAATAATGCATTAGTAATGCCGAGATTAAATTAACTAGAATTAATAAATACTAGAATATTAGAAATTATAATTTTTTCATTGTTAGTTCATGTTAACTAATGTAGTTAACTAATTGGAACAAATTGAACCATGTTGTAAACTCTTACTATTATTTATTTTATTTTATTTTTATTTTATGTACCACCAATAAATAGAAAAGTTTTTAAGAAAAGTCCATTATTAAAAATTATTGTGTTATGGTGTATATTGAGCAAGTCTGTTAAATCTGGTAGCCTGCATGACGCTCATCCAAACCCCATTCAACCACCCCAGTAGCCTTTAAGAGGAAATTCCCCTTACAGAGACCTTCAGCTTGGCTTCCTCCCAGTTCTTTCACTGAAAACACCTGTGGTGCTCTGATACTGCTCTAGAATGGACATTGGCCGGGCAAAAGAAACCATAACCACACACACACACACATCTCCACATTTCACTTTTACACACGAGTGCGCTCGCACCATTGTGATGTCAGAAAGCCAAACCAACTCTTATTATATTCTCGCCGCTCTGCGCATGTCACTCAAGACTTTTGGACAACGGCCTGAAAAGCACTTAGTGCGATAGAGTCGATACACCTTACAGTTACTCCCAGAGTAACAAGGTGCATGTGAGTGCAGTCAGAAGTCAGAAGAAACTCCCCGCTGACTTTAACAAGAAGCCCCACAGAGAGAGGCTTTGTGGAGTCAGAGAGCTAATTGAGCTTGTGAGACCTACTCCATTTCCTCTAGAACGTTGTTGCTCTCATTTGAGGCGCCTGTCATGTCCATGATGTATTTTATTTAGGGGAGGAAAAAGCATTGTATGATATGCCAACTTATTGTCAGCTGAGTGATAACGCTTTGCTAGTGAAATGGTATATTGATAGCTTCGCTTAGTGTGAGAGAAACAACTGAATTTTACAAGAAATGTTGTGCTACTACAGTACTCTCAACTTCATCGCAAACCACTTCCTCTCGGTTATACTGTAGCTTATTTCCACAAACGTCCGACAGAATGTTCCTAGAATGCAGTGTTTCCACACTGGGCTCTTTGTCGCCTGCGTCCAGAGTGACTCTGCAACTTGCGACCCCTGAGTGGTTTCATCTCAAAGGCTTGGGTTTCTGTCTCTCAGGGGCCAGGAGCCCATGCACCACACGATGTGGGATTTTCTCTGAGGCGGCCCACTGGACACAGACAAAGACTGAGAGATGAACAAACCCTCCAGCATGCGTGTGCGCCATTCAGAATTGAATTCAGAAAGAATTTTAAATTGCAATTAAATTCTTCTGTTTGAGTTGAAATTGCAAACAGGATGCAAATTCAAATTGTAATTCCAGTTTGAATTTAAAGAAGTTAAACTGAAATGATGGAAAATATGGAAAATCTTCTAACTGTTCTTAGTGTAGTTTATAATAATGTTTCATTTTTCAGTATCAATTACATATAAATATATTATCATACACACAACATATGGAGTCTTTTATTCATAATCATTGGTTGACACTCCTGCAGATATTTATATTTAGTATTAATTAATTTAATAGTAGTAAACTGACCATGGTAAGATAAAAATACTCACTATGAACTAGTTGTTTATTAGCATGCTTATTATTAACATGTTGGTTGTTTATTAGTACTCAAAGCACATATTCTTCATGACCATATTTTAGATCCCTTAATCCACCCCATACCTAAACTAACAACTACCTTGCTAACTAGTAATAAGCAGCAAATTAAGAGTTTATTAAGTTAATTAGTTTATTGAGTTAATAGTTAATAGTGCGAATTGATCCCCCAAACTAATGTGTGATCTTATAAATATTATATGTTTATATTTAATCAGTTAACTTCCACTGACATTTTTTTTTATTATTATTTCATGGTGCGGTGCTGTATAACAAATTAAAAATTCTCTCTCTCTCTCTCTCTCTCTATATATATATATATATATATATATATTAATTTTATTTAATTTGTATTTACATTTAATAAATTCACTCTCATTTTAGATGTGGTGCTATATGGCAAAATTCAAATGCATTTGATGTGTCATTTGTTTTGACATTATTAAACTTAGTTTAGAGAAGTATGTCTAGTAATTGAGGAAAATATTCTACATGTTAAGGGATAAAAACCACATATTAATAATGCATATTTGTGTGTTTTTATTGGAAATCTTCTGTTGAATTTCTGAAAATTGCATTCTGTATTTTTTTCTCCATCATTCCAATTTAACTTCTTGTGAGGCGTGTGGCCAGTTTAATTAAAAACTCACTCATAATTGAAAAAGAGCCAATTCTGACTTTTGCCCAGCACAAGTACACAAGAAAGACAACATGAGAGAGAAACTAGAGGGCATTTATATCCTGTGGTGTGTGGCCACTGGCCAGATGCTAAAACGCCAATAAAAGTCTAATAAAGAGCAATCACGGAGGTGTCATAAAGCCAGTGAGTAAAGAGTGGGCTCAGTTGCTTAGCAGTAGCACCTTGAAGAAAAAAATCATTACCCAGCCACTTTAGAAATGGCTTTATTCTATGGATTTTCTGCGCTCTTTATTGTTTGTTTCCTCATTATTGAATGCGGCAGGAGATTGAATGTCTGGTGTCACTGTTCTCATAAAGCAGCCTGTGAACTGTGCAAGGCCTGCGTGAAGAAACACCACAGGTGTTGTTTCTGATAATGCATTGCAAATGAATCGTTTGACAATGTCGTTTGTTTGTGGCGCACAGAATCCTGGATTTCCGGAGAGTTCCCCCGGTGGCCGGCAGGCTGGTGAACATGACACGGGAGATCCGAGACGTGACCCGTGACAAAAAGCTCTGGCGGACATTCTTCGTATCCCCAGGTATGAGTGGCTTCGGCAGGGCCTTTTCTTCTACCCCATCAGGCCATGCTTCCCCCTGATTGTTGGCTTCTCACGCATATAGAGTTCAGACAATGGGAAAATCCAAATTTCTGAGAATCAGACAGTCATTCAGTTTCATGACAAACTTCCCTGTGGTGTCGAAGTGTTAGCATTTAGCTAAATTTGTTGCATAGTTTAGCATGTTAGCATCTTGCTATGTGTATTTTTGACTGCTTATTCCTTTTTTAACAGCTTAAAAAGTCCATAAAGAGCCATTAAACTAACCAATTATGGGCTGTGACAAATATTAGCACAAAAAGCGTGCAGTAGACCAGCCATAGACCAGCTAACGACACCCAGCCAAGATGCTAGGCTAATTACAGCCTTTAATTGGGGAGTAACAAGCATGCAATAACACACGTGCAGCTAGTTTGGCAACTAAATTACCGACATTTAGATGATGTAAGTGTTCGGATGAGGCACACAGATTGGCCATATTCTTTCTCTGCAGGGCTATCATTAGCATTCTGCCTCCACTTTTCATGACAAATGTGTTTTTGTGGGAACGAGTGAAAGGGCTCCGCTTCCCCCGGGGAGCCATGTCAGGAAACATTTGAAAAAGGCGTTATACATAATGATTCATCATTGGCTAAACAGCAGCGTTTAATGAGCCCTTGGTGAATCCGAGCATTTTAGATCACTGACATCCTTCATCAAATAAAGGCACATCTGGAGAAGTCACCTATTTCAAAAGCATCTTCTGCAAACTGTAACACTATAAACAAGGCTGCTGCACAAAAGATTGCCATAGTTAGCATGTTGTTGCTGTCAAATTTGGTTACCATCATGATTGTGGACAGTATGGCTTGGCGTTATGATGATATACACATATGTGTCAACTGTATTTCCTGCCACATAGATACGTTTATGTGGCTATTACTGAGAACGGCTGCTTTTGGACATTTAATTGCATGTTATTTGCAATTAAATGAAAATGAATTATAGTTTAAATTTATATTAAATGCAATAAGCTAAACCTTAGAGTGCTTTTGACCCACTTAAGTAGAATTTAATACATATTTATGTCTTTTCATAATTACTTCAATTGTGCAGAAATAAGGTTGAATGTACTGACGAGCATTTATGATAAACTAAAATATACTTTAATGTTATTTCTATTGAACCTTGTATGTTATGTATTTAAATAATTTAGAATCAAGTACATTACATATGCTCTAGTATGTCAGTCAACACATCAAAATAATCACAGCAAGACAAAAGATTATTAAGCATAATGATTTAAAATGTACTTTAAAGTAAAACTTTTAATTTGACATTATTACAAAATGCACTTTTTAAAGGTACTGTGATAATGTACATAGTATAAGCACCTTTAGAAGCATAGTCATGAAAGTGTCTCTCTTTAAATACACTTAAGTGCCCTTTTATTTCCCTGCCAAAAAAAAACAATAGAAACCATCACAAAAATTCTAATGGTTTCCACTACAAATACCATTACAGACCATCAACTTTTAACCATTAAAACCAATAAGAAATGCTTTCCTGCAGTGTGTTTTGGGACATATTCCATTAGGATTTAGTGGTTTTAACAAGCCACCAATAGAAGGCGACCAATTACTAGTAGAGACCAATAGGCACAATTAAAATTTCCATTAAAACCAGTACAATTCCCATTATAACCAGTACAACCATTACAAAATCTGTGATGGTTTCTATAGTTTTTTTTTCAGCAGGGTTAATTAATATTAAATATGTCTGCAAGTACAGTTTAGTTAAATATGCTTTTAAGATTTGAGGGGAGTTTTACTATTTTAAGTCTTTTGTGCTTATATAAATAACCACATTACATGGTTATGGTGTGTATCACAAAATACTTATTTTGGGAAAAAAAGTTAATATATGATATATAATTCATTATTATTATATTATTATTATTTAACTTTATGAACGCAAACCAAAATATAAGATTATTTATTCATTAAAAATCAATGCATCAGTGAAAAACAGCTGCTTCACGTTATATAAAACTTGACTTAAATATCTGGGGATTCCGAAAGGTTGTAGGTTCAAACCCAGTAATGGGCAATCAATGAGCTATTACCATTGTGTACTTGAAGACACTTAATCCCATGTTACTCCAGAGGGACTTTTCCTTTCTCTTTGCTTCACTGGTGGTCCATTTTAAACCCCCCAAGAACAGTTTTCTCTTTCCTAAGACCTTTTCTTCCTCACCTCTGCAGCCAACAACATCTGCTTCTATGGCGAGTGCTCCTACTACTGCTCCACAGAACATGCCCTATGTGGGAAGCCCGACCAGATCGAGGGCTCCCTGGCTGCATTTCTTCCTGACTTGGCACTAGCTAAGCGCAAGACCTGGAGGAACCCCTGGCGCCGCTCCTACCACAAACGCAAGAAAGCTGAGTAAGCTCTTTTTCTCCGCTTTATCTCCGGTCTCCACGCACCACCCCATATCTTCATTAAACTACAGTCTGGCTTTATCAGCAAAAAAGACTACTGCGGTTCTCACTTACTCTCAGAGAAATCCTATCTGTGCAGTAAAACAATGGGCCATCCTGTTTGAGATGGCAGTTGTGCGCTAGTAGGATTATATATGAGAAGGGACAAAATGCAGCTCAAATTTAAAGGTGAAGTGAGTTTCTTATTCGTTTTCTCTATTGTAAGGTGGGAAGTGGATCCGGACTATTGTGATGAAGTCAAACAGACTCCTCCGTATGACCGAGGCACACGACTTCTGGACATCATGGACATGACTATTTTTGACTTTCTAATGGGTAAGTGTTGAACATGTTTAAAAACGTGTTTATAAAATTTTGCTTAGAAGTATAGGGGAAACTGGGGGAAAAATTACTTTTCACTCCATGAAGTTTTTTTAGGGTAACTTTATTTTTACATTTTTGCATTTTTGAATTAAATGTTTGTGTAGACTCATGAAGTCTTATATAAAATTGAACATTTTCCATTATCGCCCAGGAAAGAGACACAGCTCATTGGATGCAACTTTTGTGACAACATGCCCCTATAGTGGCAACTAGTAAAAACGTATGCATTCTAAGTGGATCCGGACTATTGTGATGAAGTCAAACAGACTCCTCCGTATGACCGAGGCACACGACTTCTGGACATCATGGACATGACTATTTTTGACTTTCTAATGGGTAAGTGTTGAACATGTTTAAAAACGTGTTTATAAAATTTTGCTTAGAAGTATAGGGGAAACTGGGGGAAAAATTACTTTTCACTCCATGAAGTTTTTTTAGGGTAACTTTATTTTTACATTTTTGCATTTTTGAATTAAATGTTTGTGTAGACTCATGAAGTCTTATATAAAATTGAACATTTTCCATTATCGCCCAGGAAAGAGACACAGCTCATTGGATGCAACTTTTGTGACAACATGCCCCTATAGTGGCAACTAGTAAAAACGTATGCATTCTGTCTCCTGGAAGTTGTGTAATAGCCAGCCAGACACATTGCTTAATATGGCCAATGAACTATGAAAATAAAAAATAGAATTAAAAAAAAAAAAAAGTTCATTGTGATATACAAGTTAAAAAATAAGAAACAGAGACATTGTGAGATATAAAGTCACAATGTGAGGTAAAAAAAAATTTGAGATTATAAACAGTCAAATTTAGGAGATATGCAGTAACATTAAGAGATAAGTCAAACCAACGCTATCTCACGACCAATTCGTACGCATTTTACGAGGTGGCTAATTCGTGCGAATCCGTATGACATCAATCGTACGATTTTGTATGATTTGTCTAGACCCCAGTGACGGGTAGGTTTAGGGGCGGGGTTAGGTGTAGGTCATTTGTACAAATTCATACGAATTGTGCAACTCGTAAAATACATACGATTTAGCAAAAATCGTATGAATTTGTACGAGTGAGGCCGTACGAATTAGCCACCTCGTAAAATATGTACGAATTGCCATGAGATCGGGCTGGTGAAACTGTGAGAAAGTCACAGCTGGGAGATATACAGTCACATTGCAAGCAAATAAAGTTGCATTGCAAGGTTTTAAAGAATGTCACTGAGATATAAAGTCACATCTCAAGATAAACTCACATCTGGTCACATTGTAAGATGGAGTGACACTGTGATATATAAAGTCACAACTGGAAGATATAAAGTTTTAATTTCAGAGAAATAAATTAACAATTTTGAGATATAAAGTCAAGTTGTAAGATATAACGTCACAATAGGAAGACATACAGTTGCAAATTTAAGAAACAAAGTCACATTGTGATATAAAAAATTCACACAGCAAGATATAAAGTCACAACTAGGAGGTATAAAGTCAATTTCGAGAAATAAAGTCACGATAGGAAGATATAAGGTCACGATTAGATGACTTTCAGATCAGACTTTTAGATCAGATAAAAAGCCATATTGTGAGAAAGTCAGTTGGGAGATATACAGTCACATTACAATAAATAAAAAAATCGCTGTGAGATATAAAGTCACACTGCAAGATAAAGGACACAATTGGGAGATATAAAGTCTCAATTACAAGAAACAGTCACACTGTTAGATTATAAAAAAGTCACATTGTCAGAAAAAAAAGTTGAATTGCGCAGAAGTCACAGTTGTGGGATTTACAGTAACATCGCAAGAAATAAAGATACTGCGAGAAAAAAAAAAGTCACTGTGAGATATAAAGTCACATTGCAGAAGTCACACTGCGAGATGTAAAGTCACAGTGGCAAGATGCAAAGTCTCAATTTCGAGAAATAGTCGCAATCTTTAGATATAAAGTCACAATTACAATAGTCGTACATATGATAACAGTCACATTGTGAGATAAAGTCATATTGTGGAATAAAAAGTATATAAAGTCACACTGCAAAATATATAGTCATTAACTAAAAGTATAAAGTCTAAATTTTGAGAAATAAAGTCAATTTTGAGATGTGAAGTCACAATTACAGGAGTCATATACATAATAACAGTTATTGTGAGACATAAAGTCACATTGTTGGATAAAAGAAAGTATATAGTCACTTTGTGAGATAAAGAAGTCACACTGCAAGATATAAAGCCACAACAAGAAGTGTAAAGATTCTGAGAAATAAAAACTTTTTTGAGATATAAAGACAGAGATATAAAGCCACGACTATGTTAAGTATAAAGTCTCAATTTCAATAAAGTCACAGTTGCAAGATATAAATTCACAGTCTGTGGGTGATCTCTGGATGTCTCTTCAGAGCTTGAGAGTGTTTTGATCCATTCATGAGCCGTGTGCCCTTGAGCGAGGCTGTTAACCTCAGGTTGATCTGAGGGAATTTCCCCTGTTCATCAGAAGTTCCTGGTGCTTTTCTGAGAGGACGTTGTGTGAACACCATAGAAACCAACTCCTCCAGCCCTACTTGTGTGTGGATAAATATAGATTCTGATTCAAGTGTCAACTCGAACAGTTTTAAGTGTCAACATTAGTCATCAAGACGACTAAAATTATCAACTGCAGAAGTGGAATGTGTTGAAAATAACTTAAAGGAGACCTACTATGCCCCTTTTTAGCCTACAATATGAAATGTAAGTCTCAGAATGTGCCTGTGAAGTTTCAGCTCAAAATACCCCACAGATCATTTATTATATAATTTTGAAAAAGCCTATTTTGAGTGGAAGCAGATACACGCTGTTTTAGTGCATGTCTCTTTAAATGCAAATGAGCTGCTGCTCCCCGCCCCCTTTTCCAGAACAAGGCTGTGCTTTTACAGCTGGTACCTCAGATACTCTGCTAAAAAACATCTGTTTGGTTTTGATTACCGTGTCTATGGTACAGTGACCGGGAGGGGACATGTTCGGTTCACTTAGTTTTTTTCGTGGGCATGACATATTAGCTCGTGGGAACGTGATAATATGTTGTGGCCACAAGATATTAATTAGTGGGAACATCATATTAACTTGTGGGAACATGATATTATGTCGTGGCCACAAGATCATTTTGTCAAGGTAACGACATCCATTTCTCGTGGCCATGACTTCTTATGTAAGGGAACGATATATTTTTCTCGTGGCCACGAGTTTAATGTGTAAACAAACCTGCATGACCATAGTAACCTGAGATTATCAGAGATGGAATTATTAATATGTTATTTTCAATTAAGAAATGATTATATTTATAATGATATTAATTATTATAGAAATTATTACATTATTAAATTATTATATTAACCAGGTCTAGGATACAGGACTGTATTGCGCGCGATATAGACAGCATTCGAATGAAGTTTATCATGAATAAAGTACATAAAACATTTTTATCCATCCCACAGTCTTGTAAGTCCATTAACTGATCGTCCTTTTTCCCTAATATTTGTATAATATTATTATTATTATTATTATTAGCCTATTATTATTGGTTATATTTGTATATTCGTTTATATTCGTTTTTCCCTTCATTTCGATTTCTTTACTTAATGTTCTGGGGTGTGTTTCCCAAAAGCATCGTTAGCTAACTATGGTGGTTCGTTCCATTGAACTCTATTGGTAACGACGGAACTTGCGACCATAGTTGCTTTTGGGAAACGCACCCCTGAATAGTTTTGTAAATAATAACCTAAAATATATGATAGCAATTAGGCTAGCATAATTATACAGAACGTTTATTAGGTAAAGCGATACACAATAAATATAAAAATATAGCCCTAACCAGTTAATAAAATAATAATATACAAATATTAAATAAAAAGACAAAATCAGTTAATGGATTTACAAGACTGTGGGATGGATAAAAATGTTTTATCTCTCTCTGATAATCCCGGGTTACTATGGTCACGGGTTTGTATACGCATTAAACTCGTGGCCACAAGAAAAATGTGTCGTTCCCTCAACATAAGAAGTCATGGCCACGAGAAATGAATGTCATTCCCTCAACATAGCATCTTGTGGCCACGACATAATATCACATTCCCACGAGTTAATATGACGTTCCCACGAATTAATATCTCGTGGCCACAACATATTGTCACATTCCCACGAGTTAATATCTCGTGGCCACGACATGTGAGTATTAAACTAAGTTCTCTTTCATGTCTTATTGTGCTTAAACTGTCAAATACACACAAGTTTATGTTAAAAACACACGAGTTACAAAAACAGTCGGTTATGTCTGTGACGGTAAACAGCTGGGAGAGAATTTGCATGTTTATATTAGATCTGTGTGGCAGGCAGCAGCTTAATATACAGTAAATAACTCAATAAATCCACTGCTCTCTCGTCTCCTCTGAGGCTGGGACTCGAAATAGTGATCTGTGCTCATCAGTGCAGCCAAAGACAGAACAGTTAGCATGCTTTGCTCGAACTTTCACTATGGTGTTACTTTCAGTTGCAAAAACACAATGGCGGCGCCGTGGGTGGAAACTTGCAGTAATATTATGATAAGATCCCCATTCTACGTCACGGGGGGTAACGAAATCTGAACAGCTTGTTTTTCACAAGCTTGCAGAGAAAGGCTGTTCTTTTTCACGTTTAACTTAAAGGAGCGATGGACTTCCGTTTTATCTTTTCTTCAACATCCCACATCAATCTTCCTGTATTTCACTCTCCCTCTCTCCTTTTTCGCACTGAACAGGCAACATGGATCGCCACCATTACGAGACTTTTGAGAAGTTTGGAAATGAGACTTTCATTATTCATTTGGACAACGGCAGAGGGTAAGCCGCTTTTATTATAGAATAACGTCCTCACCGTCCTTCACACCTCGCTCCTCAAAGCTCCACACGACTCCACAGCCACTTCCTTTTTACACTGAAACCATGGAAACAGAGTGTTTCTATCTTAAGAGGCGTGAATATGTAGATGTTGAGTGGAAGGTCAGAATTATATGGCGTCATGTCTCAGGGTGTAATATGTGTGCCATTGAAGGGCTCACAGTGGGTAGTCACACAGGTGCTCGCACAGATAAAGGATTTTGATTAAACTGACATTCTGCTCGACTGAAGTGGCTGCTTTTTCATTCTCTACATTTGTTACTGAAGTAAGCCACTGTGTAGAGCCATAGGTCTCTCAATGCCAGATTAATCTAAGTCCCGACTAAAATTTACATTTATTTTCTTCTATTTGTGTGAAATTTATACTGAACTGAATTTCTGATGGGGTTTTACTGCTACAAGTAAGTTGCAAGGTCCTATCATGAAGTTATATAAAGGACTACTCTTTATATGTCAGTACTTTTGTTGAAGTTGCTATTCTGCTATTACTTGTGTTACATATGCGGTTTTGCAGGATGAAAATAATACATTTTATTATACTTTTAAATAAGAATATAACTGTAAAATGTAAGATATGGCCTCTGAAAACACATTTCAGCCCCACTGAACCACACCAGTAATGTGCTGTACAATTTGACTTACCAATATGAAAGTAATAGTGAAAGATGAATGTATAATGACAGAAAGTGATTTAAGCGTCCGTCATATAAGCTGGGTTTTATTTCTTCTTAAATAAAGACCTGAATGTACAATTTGGTGAGCTCTTCATATTCTAACTTTTATGTCTGGTAAATATTTGACCCAAAGTTGGGTTGAAACAACCCAGCATTTTTTAGAGTGTAAGTATAGTATGTTGGAAATGGTTCTTGAGCGTTTTAGCATCTTTACCCTAGTAAAAACAAAGTACACTTTAGCATACTTTTAAAGAGTACTTATTATGGCAGTAATATACTTTAAAAGAATATACTGAAGTGTGAACTGAATGTAATGCCGTCAGACACTTATTTGCATGTTAATTGCAATTAAATGAAAATGTATTATATTTTAAATGTGTAATAGATGCACTTAGCTGAACTTTAAAGTGCTTTTTGAGTCACCAAGTATGACTCAAGTACATCTTTAGATGTAGATTCATAATTTGTTCTATTGTCTTTGAAATAAAAAGTGCACTGCTAATTGCACTGACAAACATTTATGGCGAACTAACATCATTTCTATTGAAACTTGTATGACATGTATTTGTAAGTATACACATTTGTAATACTGGAGTTGTAATTTAGTACATATAAACTATTAACTAACCGTCATGAAAGTGTCTCTCTTCAAGTGCACTTAAGTGGCCTTTTATTTCATTAATATTATATTATCCGCAAGTACAGTTTTTTTTAAACATGCTTTTAAGATTTGAAGTACAATACAAGTACACAAATAAAGCACACTTTTTCACCAGAGAACCATTTAAAAAATATCTCTCTAACCCCACAGATTTGGAAAGCATTCACACGATGAAATGTCCATCCTGGTCCCTTTGACTCAGTGCTGCAGGTAAGATTGTTTTTCTCCACTTTCAGACATCTCTTGAATTGAGGCAATGGCCTCCCAACTGAGAGAGTGACTGCAGTGCAGTAATTCAGTATAGCACCGACACAACCGCATCCTGCTGTCTGCTGTGCACTGTTATTCTAGCTGTATCCTTTATTGCACATTTACATTTATTTCCTGTGGCTGATGTTTTCTTGCTAGATCAATCTATATGAATGGCTGCAAAAAACACTGACTGTGTCCCAATTTGCATAATTCTGCAAGCTGGTCGTAGTACACTCCACTTTGTGGCTAAATTTGCTATTCTAAGGGGCCATTCACACAACACACATTTTGCATTCCACTTGACTACTTTCAGATTATTTTTCTATGCAAACATTCACTAGACAGTTGTGTATTGAACTCACGCCTTGTGTCTTTCGCAGAATCTCACGCACAACACGTTGTTCTAAAAATTCTCATTTGGCACTCGTTTAAAATAAATCCAGTAAAAATAAGTTTGTTTTTAATTCTACTGCTCGCCTTTCATGTAGTTTGGTGCAAAAATTTGTTCTGTCTGAACGTTCCTATTGGAATTGAAGTTTTACTTTTATTCTCTCATTTTTTCAGAATTTTCAAAATTTTCCTTTTTAATGGTTAAAATAAATGTAAGTATTTAAAAAGAATGTCTAATTAATTTAATGATCATAAACTCATATAGTTTAACAATAACTTACTAAAAGTTTAATAAAAAAGTATGGTCACACTTTATTTTAAAGGGATACTCCACCCCAAAATGAACATTTTGTCATTAATTACTTACCCCCATGTCGTTCCAAACCCCTAAAAGCTTCGTTCGTCTTCGGAACACAATTTAAGATATTTTGGATGAAAACCGGGAGGCTTGTGACTGTCCGATTGACTGCCAAGTAAATTACACTGTCAAGGTCCAGAAAAGAATGAAAGCAAGCAGCGTACGCTATTCTGTGTCAGCCGCGACACAAGGATAAGTTTTCTACGTGTATTTACGCTTTGATATGAACGAAAACAGCGCATCCCTGCAGCGTGGCTGACACAGAAGAGCGTACGCTGCTTGCGTTCAGTGGATATTCTCCAAAATGGCACTACGGTGATGCGGAGAGACACAGAGGAGACGAATTGTTGAATAAAGTCGTTATTTTAGTTTTCTCGTCGCTTCATAACGTTACGGTTGAACCACTGATGGCAGATGGACTATTCTGACGATGTCTTTCATACTTTTCTGGAGCTTGACAGTGTAATTTACTTGGCAGTCAATCGGACAGTAAGTGATTAATGACAACATTTTCATTTTGGTGTGGAGTATCCCTTTAAGGTCCAATTCTCGCTATTAACAAATCATTATCTATACAAATTTTTGCCTCAATAAACTCCTAATTTGCTGCTTAAATTAATAGCTAGTAAGGTAGTTGTTAAGTTTAGGTGTTGGGTAGGATTAGGGATGAATATGGTCATGCGGAATTTGTGATTTATAAGTACTAATAAACAGCCAATATGCTAATAATAGACATGCTAATAAGCAACTAGTTAATAGTCAGAATTGGTCCCTATACTAAAGTATCACCAAAATTACATTTGAAGGATGAAACCCATTTTATTTTTCCCAAAATATGTGTTTTTCATTTAAAACTTTCTGGATACCATAATGGTTTAATAAAAATGTAATAATCAGAAATAAAAATGTTTTTATTTATCTATTGATTTTACAATAATAAGGCCCTATGAAATGTTTATGTTTGTTGTCTATTTAAATTTTTCAGAAATTATGATAATACAAATATATTATCACAAATGGTGGTGATAAAATAAAGGCGTAATACATTAACAATTTAACTAATCTTTTAAAATGTATCAATTCCTTTTTATTCTTTGGCAAACAAAGTGCCAAAGGTTGACTATTAAAATTAAAACATGGAAGAAAACTTGTATGACATTCCTTAAATAATAAAGTTCTAAACATTATTATTATTATTATTCTGAAAAGTACTTTCTACCGTTCAAAAGTAATAGATTTCAACTTTTAACTTGACGGGTTGTCATGAAGACCTTTGAGTTTTTGTTTGTATCTATCTGACAAATATTTTATCTAATGAAATGCTTATGAAGTGAGCAGCTCTAGAGATTAAGTCCATGTGTTTCAAATTTCCAGACATTCCACGTTATACTTTAAATTCCATTTTTATAACTGGATCTTACAATTCCATCTGTATTTTCATAGAGCCCTATACACTAAACAAATTAGCTGAGTTATACCTTTTACCGTTCTCTCTCTCAGAGTGAAGAGGTCGACGTATCTGCGGCTACAGCTGTTGGCTAAAGAGGAGTTCAAGCTGAGCTCTCTGATGGAGGAATCGCTACTGCAGGACCAGTTGGCACCCATCCTCATCCAGCCCCACCTGGAGGCCATGAACCGCCGCCTGCGCCTGGTGCTCACGGTGCTGGCCGACTGCGTGGAGAAAGAAGGCTTCCCATCAGTGGTGGAGAACGACCTGGACGGACAGCCCTCCTCGCACCACCATCAGGCGCACGGAGGGAGGTAGTGAGGCCTGAACCTCGGTTCCCGCCAGTCAGTCCCCCACCATGAGCCCCACCGAGGCTTGTGCTCGAGTCACACTCTGAATTCAGTGAATTCCACGACTAGCCACCAATGCCTCTGAGGAGCCACCCTATTGTGTGTGTAGAAGCGGAACTCTGGGACGAAGATGTCGTTTCTGGATGGCCGAGGCTTGTGTTTGAGCTGCACTACATACTTTTCTGTTGCATCCTGATTTGTTTGACAAGTCTGCTGATATAATTACATTTGCATATTTCAAGTTGGCGAGTGTACAGACGAGTTGGAACCAAAAGCTGAAAGAGATGATTTGGGTACTCAGATCTATATATTCAAACACAACTGTGCTCATGTAGGTCTTCGACATAAGGGCACGTAAACGAGCTTTAATGATAGTACTGCAGTGCAGTACTACTGTGCAAGGACACTTAAACGCATCCTTCCCTGTGCGTTCACAATTCGACATCATTTCCTGCCATCTGAACCAAGCCATCGTTTCAATTGCACATTGTGCCATCAAGCCTTCAATCATCGTGTCAGTTTGTTATTTCACTTAAGGTGAAGTGCGCGCTTCATTTGAGGTTATTCAGTGGTGAAGGAGAGAATCACGCTGATTGGTTCTTCAGGCGTCCTGTGCCCGCAGTCAGTGTTTCCCATCTCAGGCCTCATGCTGAATACACCTGCTCTCTCTTAATGAGAACCTTAAGGACGAGCTGATGCTATGCTAGCAGAAGTTCATAATGATGTTAGTCGTACTTCACGCTGCAGGTATCTCGAGTCTCATCTGGTGGAGTGATTTCAGTGCTTGATTATAGAGTAGGGCACAGGCTCGAGGGAATGAAACAAACCAATCAGTCCTAACCAGGAGGCAACAAACCGATAAGTCCTTTCATGTTAAAATAAGTTTTTGTCCTAACCAGGTGACAAGCAATGGCCAACGAGACCAGGGGAGTCCAAACTTGCTCCTCCAACGTACTACAAAACACCTGCCTGGATGTTTCTAGCAGGCCTAAAGAGCTTGATTAGCTGGTTCAGGTGAGTTTATTTAGGGTTGGAGCTAAACTCTGCAGGACAGTGGCCCTCCAGGAGCAGGATTGGACACCTCTGGACAAGACATTTTGGTTGGTTTCTATTTCTTTTCTGAGTCTATTTTTTTTTTTTGTTGTGCTAACGGTGAACTCTGACTGGTCTGAAATCCTGCTTCACATATTTGTGTGTATTATGCTGCGTTCCATTCAGTCAGACGTGGGATCTGATCTCTCATCCGTTTCATTGCTCCGTGTTCAGAGCATGACATAGCAAACCAAATGCTCCTGCCGGTGTTTCGTGGTCTATGAAAATGTGTCCTAGAAATCAGTTTGGGGAGGTTACATAATGGTATTTAGTGCAAGCATTTGTTGTTCTGTGATTATTAACTGAGAGGATCAATCACAGTGTTTTACACCCCCTGTTTCTCTGGTTTTATTATCATGAAATATGGGAACGTGGACTGCTCTGCTCTGATCTGATCTGTCTTATCATAATAAAGGCAGAAATGCCAAAAATAAATCTTTTAAAAAATGTTTTGAGGGAATATCACATTTTCTTACTTTTTTCTTAGGTTATAAAGTAGAATGAAAATAACAGTTAAGAAGAACACTACTCTTAAGAATCATTCGTGAATCCAGCACTGATTAGCAAATTACTCGCCTGTGGAAAGTGGTTATAGGACATGGTATAATGCTGATAGATCGTTTTATAATAGGACATCGTTTCATTCCTACTGTTTTGTTTTGTTTTTCAGCGTTACTCACATATACTGACCTTTCAACAAAAGTTATTATTCCATTGCTCTACATAAAACATGTTTTCAGCTCTCACTTATTTTGTGTTGTGTAAACCATGGCCAAAAAAGGCAAAAGAGTGCCTTTTATCTTTGTGGTGATTGCCACTTTCTCGTTCATTCACTCATATTCACGCCATCGCATTTTAAAGAAGTTTTAGTTGGCCTCTAAATTAACCTTTTGGAAGTAGTTGTGTGTTGTATTTTAAAAGCTCAAAATGCTATTTATTAAGAAAGAGTACATTTGTGAGGAAATCGTGTTGGGTTTTAGGTCTTATTTTGCATTTGAGATTTTTTTTGTGTGTGTGTGCTTTAAAAAGAAGTCCCTGTTCCTCACAGACATTGTAAAGATGATTTGATAGTCTGACTGCTCTGTGTAAAGTGAGGGGCCACATGTAGTGTTTTGTGTTTAACCCCAGTGCCTGTGCAATGCTCAAGAAACTTGAATGTTTTGGGATTATTCACAAACGGACCTTTTAGTAGCCCATGGCCTGGACTCAAAGGTGTTTGGTTTTTTTTAGTTGGCAGTAAGTAATTATGAGATGGTCAAGGCTTCTATTAGCCAAACAGACTTAAAAATGTTCCCAATACTCTCAGTTTTTCTGTACATATCTGTAAATATGATACGTTGATCCAAGAGGCTGTTTTCGGAGCAAAAAAAAAGCTTCAGTTTTCTTTTCCTCTCTTCAGCATTGTTACTGTGAAGATCTGTTTGCAAAATGATAAAAGTGTGCAATAAATGAAGCTATGTTGTTGAACTCTTTTATGTGTAAAAAGCAAAGCAAATAGCAATTGTAAAGGACCAAAAATGCCAAAAAAGTTAAGCCACGGTCACATTAGAGTTTGAGCATGCAATGGTCATAGTAATTTGAAATATTCTATATTATTTAATATTAATTAGTTCATATAGTTAATATAGGCCTACTAAATTGCAACTTCATCACTACAAATGTGTAAATGCAAATGAAGAGTTAATTTGCAAAAACAGATTTCAAAAATATTTTTTTTTTCATTGTGCATTTCAATTAATCTCAATCAAACTGCAATTAGGTTATTTTGATTAGGTTAAAAAATAACTAAAAATGCAGCTAACTAACACAATAATAACATGATAACAATAAAAAACATGATTTTTTTTAAAAATTTAAAAGCGGCGTTATCTGTTTTTGCAAATAAACTCTTCAAATATATTTAAATACATGACATACTATCTGCAATTAGGTTATTTTGATTAGGTTAAAAAATAACTAAAAAATACAGCTAACTAGCACAATAATAACATGATAACAATAAATATCTGTTTTTGCAAATAAACTCTTCAAATATATTTAAATGCATGACATACTATAGTTTCAATAGAAGTGACATTTATATATTTTAGTTTATCATAAATGCTTGTCAATACATTCAGCAGTGTACTTAAACCATATTTCAAAGACAATAGAAGTAAATATGAAATTACGTATAAAGATGTAAGTCCTATTTAAGTGGGTCAAGCATTACTCTAAAGTTCAACTAACTGCTTTTAATATAAATTTAAGCTATAATACATTTTCGTTTAATTGCAAATAACACAATAACATGTACGAAAACCTGACACTCACTTCAGTATATTATTTCCGTAACAAGGACTCTTTTTTTAGAAATATGCTGAAGTGCAGTTCTATTTCACAAGCGGTTGTAGATGTATGCTTGGACTTTTCTCTGTTTGAGCGGTCGCTTTCTGATATCCTTGTGCATATAAAGTTATCAGGTTTACTAGTTTTACCTAGTCATAACAGGAGTTATTAAATAGTAGATAAAACCTTTACAAAGAACATTTTCATCTGGTCTCATGTTAATCGCTCCATAGACTTGCATGGTTTTACAAACTGAGGGACCTAGTGTTGACCTTATTTTCTGTGGTACTAGAGCTCAACCTGTAACATTCCTTTAAGATTTCATACAATACAACACACAAATCAAGTCTATGAAGAAAATACTGTTGCTGTATTTGAATATCTTAAACTCAGCCGCTGGACTATCCGTAAAACGAACCTCAAAAGCAGGCAGATTTATCAGCTCTGTGCTTCTTCAGATATGTGGGGCTGCTCTTACTCTGACACTCTGCCAGGTCACATACAGACATACATTTAGAGCTGATACATAATACCCCTCTAATCCGTAAACCCTCTATCTCTCTCACCCATATCCTGCTATATGCACTTCTATTACCTTATAATCATTCACATGCTGAGGCAGTTACAGGACACACAGGAATGTCACTGTGACCTTAAAAACCTTCCTGTCGACACCATGAAGATGAAGTTCTAGTCTTCAATTACATCTGTTGGTGTCTGTCACCATTTGATAAAGAGCAAAACAGACTTATTTTTTCTGTTCATATGCTTTTTACAAGTGTCACAAAAAAAAAACCTGTAGCATCTCAAGTACACTCAAAAAAATAAAAAATATATTTTTAAGTCAAGATTTATGTATTTTAAGATTTTACGATTTTAAGATCTATGTTTCAATTGTTTATGAAATGTACACAGTTTACACAGTTTTAATATAAACTAACGAACTTAATGTTATGCATGTGTGTCAGTCATATAAATGAAACAGGTAAGAAACGGGTAATATTTCTGTATTAAAAAATTAAATAAAAATAAATAAAAATATGGCATCTATTTAATTGTTATTTGAATCATTTATTGCATGTATTCAAATTGCTTAGAATCAACATAAAGCTGTTTGTTGTGAAAATATGTCAAGGCATTCAATTAAAAAGTATGAACATGGTTAAAGCTGGTATAGCATGGTTAATAAAATAGCTGTCGAACAAGCAATATTCAGCTAGTTAAAATGTATGAGATTGAAACAAATTGGATTTATTGATGATAAATATAGAAACCTGGTTACTGTGTATTTAAAACACATTCAGTTTATTTGTAGCACTGCATAAATCTTTCATTGATGTATGAATGACAAATATGCATCACGTTAAGTTTATTAGTTTGTCATTGTTAAAACTGTGTAATCCAAATGGTTGTCAATTTTCTAAGTAATTCAAATACTTTTTGTGTGTGTGTGTATCAGAGGCAGCAGGACATGCAATTTATTACTTGACCACTGGATGGCGGTACAACGTTTTACAAAAAAAGTGATTTAAATAACATACACTGCACGGAGTGTTTAGCGCTCCGCGATGTTCATCTCGCCTTATTCTGGGTCCGAATAAAACATCAGATCATGCACAGACTATCCTGTCTCTTTGAATTTAAATCTATATTTATTCACACCAGCTCTCGAAAACCTCTATGCGAAAACACTTGCCCGAAAAAGACACGTCCCCCGCGTCCCCCGCGTAATCTACGCCCCTGAATATGCGTATTATCATATCACAGCAAATACTATACAGGATGCCTTCTTCTCTCTTTTACATTTTCAAAGAACCTTCCTTCACAAAGCCAAACCATCCTGAGGCTTTCATGTGAGGAGTACAGTAGGAGGCGTTTCATGTCCTGAAATGGACCCCTCTAAACCTGCGCCCCGCCGAACGGATTAGACGGCAAGATGATGGAGGGGCCAACTGCTGTCTCCAGGCAACAGCTTGTGGCGCACTGTGAGGCAATATCTCACATGTAAACAAAACTGAGATGTTGATGTCGTATTCATCCCCTATTGCTAAACTGCAGGTTGCATTTTAAAAGGGAAAAAGCCTTTTTCACCTTTTCTCTGAAATGAAAAAGCTCTACCTGCAATATCCAAACTCTCAAAGCTGATATTTCACACTGAAAGAGACTTGCATTAGATCTCACGGTGCTTTTGACTCGGCCATTTAGGATTGAAATTGAAATGTATCTACATGTCATTCATAAAGGTCATTACCAATATGTGGCCCTGCTCTTCCCTAATTGCATTTTCCTATGCAAGATCGAAATTACTTTTGCAGGGCAGTGAATTTTCCTTGTCTAGTACAGATTAACTTCAATTAACTTGCAAGTGAAGGGTTATTTTTTAAGTTTAGTGAAGTGAAATATTACATTAAAAAAACAAGGCATTTAATATTCAAGAGGTTTGAGGGGTCTGATTTGGAGCGTTCATGCTGTGACAGTGACAAATTAATATACAAATCATGTAAACAGGACATGCATATTCATCAGACAGACAGGTGGCTTGATTGTGTAGCTTTTAATTAATATTACTTATGAGCTACATTTACATGTGTCATCAGCCCTGAGCAATTTGCAACCAATTGAAAAATCATAGTTTTATTTATTCAAATTCAAGAGATGCAATATTGAGGTTAAGATTTTTTTTTAAATGTCAAAATACATTCTCTTAAAACCAGTTTATTGTTCACTGACTTTTATAAATCATTCAAGAGTTTATATCCCCCCAAAAAAAGAGTTCCCTTTCATGGGAACTTCGAACTGCGTCCTCTACCCATAGCGACCCCTAGAGGACGCAGTGTCTCGTTCCCTACTCAGGGAACCATGGTTACATAAGTAACCTGAGACGTTTTCATTGAGCCTCCCAAGCACCTTTTAGAAACATTTAGAGTGTCCGCCCAGATCTGTCAATCTCTTTCCAGATCAACCAATAGCGAGAGTTTGGGGCGTGGCTACTGTAGCAAGCTGAGCCAAGGGGTGTTTAGCTGGAGTAGCAAAACAAATTCAGATTTCGTTTGAGAAGTGGAAGCAAAACATCGAAAACTTGCTCAAATACACAGAGAAAGACAACGTTGTAAAACAATGTGGCAGAGATTTTACAAGATGGAGGAATTTGACGGAATGTTTAGGTCTCACTTGCAGAATTTCTTCTCCACAGGTAAGCTAAACTTCAAGTTGTTGCCACATATGTTTACTCTTTACTGTCAAGCCCCAGATAACATAGAAAGATACTGTAAGGATAAAAATAACGGGTGTAATGAAAGGCTTTTGCAAAGGTTGTTTAAAAACATGCTTTACTTTTGTTCTTCCACTAGGTGGCAGTAGTAGCACAGAAACTGCATACTTGACCTCTAATTATGACTAATAAGTCATTTAGTTAATGCTTAAATGCAATTTACAGTATGCTAATTACAAGTTAAGTCCCCCTAGAGTAGCCTGAAGTTGTCTTGATCAAGAACACAATAAAGCCCCTTTTGGATTTTAACGTACAGCTCAGATCTTTAAATGTAAGGCTACACCACACCACTGCTAATGATTGTTAGCTTGTATTTTGAGATTAGCCTTCAGACACACACAGCAGCATTTTGAGTGATAGGCTCTAAATAGCAAAATTATCTGCACCTATAATCCTGAAGAGATAGTTATTATGTAAACTCCCATGGAGTATAATGAATGAGATAATCAAGTCAGTCTAACTATCTGTACATTTGTATACTGTCTAAATATTTTACAATAAATTTGAAACATATTATTTCATTCTTAAATCAAAGACTGTAAGTCAGTATTTTTATATTAAGCCATTTACGATCCAACAACTTGATTAGTTCATTCCCTCATAAGAGATACAGTCTTTTACATTTGTATTTTTTTTTCGTGATTTTTTTTACTGCTTTTTTGTTTCAAATCAAAGTTTATACTGTTGAGTTGGTTGGTTTGGTTCAAAGTTCAGATCTCTTTATTCAGAAGTTTGTGTAGCATCATACAAACCTGATGATCGTATCAATCCTACTAATTCCTACAAATTCCTCTGAATTTGCATCCTCTTTGTTTGCATTTGAGTAGAAGTATTACATATACAACATTTTGTCAGTTCAGTGTCAGCAGGTCTGGTCTGAAGTGAGCTGTGAATTTCAGAGGATGAGTGCCTTCCATTTCATAAGTAAATGTGTTAATCTGACCACCTAGAGAGATTATGGTGTGACACAAGATGAACACAACACTCACTGGGTCAGAGATTTACAGATCCTCGAAGACATTCAAGAATAAATTATATTCAATAACATAATATGTATTTATATTCTATGACTAGTCTATCCTGTACAATGAATATTCTGTCATGATGGTTGGGTATTGTAATTATCTGGAACAAAAGAGGAGCTCTGTTGAAGCGAAAATGTTCAATGTGTGTTGCTTGACACTATAAAAAGCCCATATGACACTATTTCAAATTTGTTGTATATTAAGGGAAATGTAAACATACAGTATGGTAATGAATATGAACCAATGCATTTGTATTTTTATTTATTTTCTTTGCTTGAAAACTTTTGTTTTGCATTTTGCATACTTAGAATCTTCAGAGATCTAAAACTAAACTATTAAACTGTTTTCTTTATTTAAATAAAGCTGACATAAATAAATCATAAATATCCGATGAGAAAAAAAACTTTAGAAATGTTGTCTTTGCATCTACCTGAAAAAAGTACTACAGCTACTAAAACTAAAATAAATTTAAGCAAAATAATATTTATAAAAAACAAAAGCTCATAAAATTGACAAAAGCACATAACAAAATTATTAAAACTGAAACTAAAATTAAAATGAAAACTAAAAATCTAAAAATAAAAGCTTTTCTTTATTTAAATAAAGCTATTAAATAAAACATATATTAGATGAGAAGCGTAAACTTAAAAAACTTGAAAATGAAAATTAGAAATGTTGTCTTTGCAACTAACTGAAAAAGTACTAAAATGACTAAAACTAAAATAAATAAGCAAAATGATAATATTCATTAAAGAACAAACGTTTATAAAATTGACAAAAGCACATAACAAAATTACTAAAACTTAAACTAAAATTAAAATGAAAACTAAAAATATAAAAATAAAAGCTAATTCAAAACATAATACTAATATAATACTGCCTACAAAGATGTGTAGGACCCATATGAAATGAAATATACAGCAGGTGCAAACTTATTACTTTTACTCCAGTTTCATTTGCTAATTTGCTTAGAATTAAAAAAATAAAATAAAATAAAAAAAGACGAAAAGACAGTATTCCTACTCTTTTTTTAAGTGTCTTGTCATTTAAGTCTTGTGATCTGTAGCACTTTCCATTTATGTCCACTAGATGGCGACAGAAATCAATAAATGGCAACTGAAGTCAACAGACTCGTTAATAACGCCCACATTATTATTTATTTCTTAATTTTTGTAAATAACTCAAATGCAAGTCAGTCTTTTTGCTCTACATGTCAGCCACTGCATGGACGGATCCAGAGTTTTGTCTACAGTTCAGGTTGGATCATCCACCACCATCTTCATCAAAACATTTTCCACACATCAGAAGCGTTGTATCACTGTGTCACCGCTAGATGGCAGCGCGTGTGTTATTGTTGTATCATTCGAGCGGTGTTTACTAAGTTAGTCATAGACTGTGTAGTAAACACATATTCTCCCACATCTGCCAAATGTACGACAACATCATGAACGATTCCAATAAACGTGTCAGAAAAGAACGTTACATAAATATACCTTGATGAACACGACACTGAGCCTTTTCACGTTAATGCAGTAGCTACAAAGCCAACAAAAATGTATTTGGACCTTCTATATCAAGTGTTTGAAATGTTTATTATTGCACTAGTAATTGACCAGCTTTAACTCTGCCTCAATACAACCACTTCCTCCGTCTTATCCGAACCCTTATTTTCATGCACACCAGCGTTTATAACCTTTCCCACAGCTTGTTTGAGCATCCCTCCTGCTCAGTAGTGATGTTCAAGACCACTGTCCTCTCGTCTCTATGGTAACAGTGAGACACCCTCTCCCCCAACACACACACACACACCTTTCCTCTCCATTGATCATGAGGCTCGTCTGCTCATGAGAGCGTCTGACCCAAAGATCCCTCTCTCTCCGTACCCAGCGCTCATTAACATGATTCGTCTGTGTCAGGCATCCATTCACCGTTAAAAAGAGCAAGTAAATGGAGAAGAAGAAAGAAACAGACATTCATGAATTGCTGCGCAGTGGCCTCATTAGTATGTCCCAAACAGAGACGAACATGTGACAAAATCTCCCCCTCAATGAGCCATTAATGAATCTGTGTCTATCTATCTATCTATCTATCTATCTATCTATAATGTGATGCACCTTTACAAATCATATAGGAATGTATGCAAGATTTCAGAAAAAAACACAACAAAAAAGATTAAGTATGTATGCTTAGTATGCATATAAGTAATATAGAGTTTTAATGGATTACATTTATTATACCTGTATGATGATTTACTTATTCATGAATTCATTAATTATATTTAATTTTATTTTAGGAGCTTATTTTACATACACTGTAAAAAAAAAAACAGATTTCAGTACTTCAATAGGTTGGTATATTAACATTATATCAGTTAATGAAATTATGGTATTTAACTGTAAATTTAAGTTAAAAACCGTAAAACCTAAAATGTTGCTACCATATTTTTTTACGGTAAAATTCCGGCAACCACAGCTTTTACAAACAAATCTTTTTCACAAATTTTGCGGAATTTTTTTTACAGTGTACATTTTATTATTTTATTTTATTTTATTTTATTTACTATATGGAAAATAGCAGCCAGGAAAGTTTGTTATATATATATTGTATTATATATCAGTCTGGTCTTGCATTTTATTTACTATATGGAAAAGAGCAGCCAGGGAAATTTTATATACATATATATATATATATATATATATTGTTATATCAGTCTGGTATTTTATTCTTTTATTTTATTTTATTCATTAATGGCTCGTTGAGGGGGATATATATATATATATATATGTCCGTTATATTAAAGAAAATTAATTCATAAAACATTTGAAAAACATTCAGATGAGTTAATAATGACTAAATTTTTATTTTGGGGTTTTATTCTGAAACCAGGAATGATTATCCTCTGTAAAAAATAATAATAATAATACAAATAAATTAAAAATGAAATAAAAAAAATAAATTGTTTACTTCACTAGAGAATATTTAAACCTGTATATCTGATGGATTCAATTAGTCCATATTTACTGTGAATGTTTGCAATATATATATTTTTTTTTATTTAAATGTTTGCATTATTTTATTTTTAAAACGTGATACCATCAAAAAATGTAAAGTCGAAGTAGCAGATTCATTCAAAGTATTTTATGACTTGTTATTCTAGATAAAAATCCGCATGTAAAATATCAGTCTGGTCTTGCGTCGTCAAGGTCGCACAGTGGCGCATGTCTGGAGAGAAATGAAATCCCAAATCAATCGGTTACTCTGCTGGGCTCTGACGGTAAACTTCAAGAGAGAAACACTGTCAGGCACTGTCAGGGCACGATCAGAAACACAGCAATCTAGTCGTTTAATATAGACTGGTTGTTTAATGTGAATGTTGCACTTCCGACAGAGATGAATAAGAAATGAAGGTTGTTGTGCAGCAATACTGATGACTGCATTCTGGATTCTGATTTGATGCCGCTAAAGAGAGTATAAAGAGGTGGACTTGCAATTACAGGCAGAAAGGTTTTAGTATGCTCGGCTTATTCTTATTCATGGCACAATCTGTGACCCACACACGCGCACACACTTCTTATCTTGTCAGTGAGGACACACACACACACACACTTTCACAGTCATAGTCACTGGCACGAGCCTCTGCATCATAAAAATCTCTCCAGCCTCCCCCTACAGCCTCTGTTTCTCCCCGGAGGAAAATAGCTCAGCAGATCTCACTTACAGTATGTATCTTTTACGTCTCAGATGTTTCTCCTAAAATACTTTATTAGTAAGAATAGACCCAAATGACATTTGTTGACATACAGTAAGAATTTAGAGGTATTTTTTATTATTACATTTATTCTTTATTAAATTTAATAATAATAATAATAATATAATTATTATTATAATATTATGTGGATAACATAGTTCAGATAATTTGGTCTTTCGTGTAGATTTTGTGTCTTATCTTGTCAGTGAGGACACACACACACACACACTTTCACAGTCATAGTCACTGGCACGAGCCTCTGCATCATAAAAATCTCTCCAGCCTCCCCCTACAGCCTCTGTTTCTCCCCGGAGGAAAATAGCTCAGCAGATCTCACTTACAGTATGTATCTTTTACGTCTCAGATGTTTCTCCTAAAATACTTTATTAGTAAGAATAGACCCAAATGACATTTGTTGACATACAGTAAGAATTTAGAGGTATTTTTTACATTATTTAAATGCAATTAGTTGAAATTAAGAGTGCTTTTGACACTTCAGAGGCCTTTTAGGCTATATCATTATTATTATTATTATTATTATTTGGATAACATACTGTACCTCATATAATTTAGTCTTTCATGTGGATTTTGTGGGAAATTATGAAGATTTCATATTAAAATTTTGGTATCTTCCCTTGTTAAAAAATAAACAAACAAATAAATAAATATTAAAAAGAGTATTTACTACAAAAAAAGTGTACTTTAAAAGAATATACTTAAAAGTTACACTTAAAATATAAAATAATTTAAATGCAATTAAGTTGAAATGCTTTTGACACACTTAAGAGGCCTTTTATTTCATAAATATTACTATTATTATTATTGTATTATGTGGATAACATAGTTCAGATAATTTGGTCTTTCATGTGGATTTTGTGGGAAATTATGAAGACTTCATATTAAAATCTCTAATTTTGGTATTGTTAAAAATAAACAAATACTTTTAAAAAGAGTATTTATTACAGAAAATGTGTACTTTAAAAGAAGATACTTAAATGTAAGTTACAATTAAAATAAAATATAGTTTACATTATTTAAATGCAATTAGTTGAAATTAAGAGTGCTTTTGACACACTTAAGAGGCCTTTTATTTCATAAATATTACTATTATTATTACTATATTATGTGGATAACATAGCTCAGATAATTCGGTCTTTCATGTGGATTTTGTGGGAAATTATGAAGACCTCATATTAAAATCTCTAATTTTGGTATCTTCCCTTGTTAAAAATAAATAAATAAATACTTTTAAAAGGAGTATTTATTTGTGAAAAAATGCACTTTAAAACATATACTTAAATGTAAGTTGCAAGTAAATATTTACATTATTTGAATACAATTAGTTGAAACTAAGAGTGCTTTTGCCAGACTTAAGAGGCCTTTTATTTCAAAAATATTATAGTATCTGGTTTATCGCTAAGTATACTTTTAAGATATGAAGTGCACTACAAGATGACATTAGGCTACATTACAGATAGATCAGTTGACATGAAGACATCAAGAAATAGTTTGAAAAGGGCAGTTTTTTTTCTTGTGTTGATGTACTTCCTTTTGAAACAGGAAGTTGGTGCAGGGATCATAAACCGATCATCCCTATTTTTAAACAGCCAACAGTCTTTTTGTTTACATTACAGCCTTAATCCATGTTTTGCTGTTGCTAATTGGTTGCAGGTGACTTAGGGGGTGGGACATTCTCATTGTAGAGACCATCTGATTGAGCGCAAATTTGCATAATCCTGTGAGTGCAGGATGAGTCATCGACTCGGTAGATTTAAAATGCTAAATGTTAGGCCTAATTGCGTCCACGTTTAAGAGTAGGCCTACACTATCATATAAACGACCCATTTCATTTCATGGGTTCTCCATTTGTCCTCTATCCAATCTCAGGCCTGTCTAGGAAAAAATCATTGAAATATTCAAGAAATCTAATTTGTGATTTTTCTTTCCTGTGGGTCTCTCCTCATCTAAGTGAACTCTTTCAACTCCTGCCACTCTTTCTCTCGACTCACACACACACACACACACACACACACACACACACAGCGGCTCTGATGAGAGATCGCTAACCTGTGAGGCAGCCTTTGAAGCTGACATCTTTCCCCTCCATCTCTCTCTCTCTCTCTCTCCTAGCTAGAGCAGGTGGTCTCCAATCGACTCCCCCTTCACAAATCAGCATTCACACATACATTCGCTCTATCCATCTCTCACTGGCTTGCGGACGGGCTGCGATCCCCCCTGAGCTAATTCCATTATACATTCCGTACACGCGCCAGAGAGAGAGAAAGAGAGAGAGAGAGACAAGTCTGCCACTGACAGGGAATATCTGCCATTTTCCGCGTTGCAGGAGGCTGCAGCCCTGATCCAGAGGACCGGGATCCAGGCACAGGCACCGCCGCAGGTAGAGACGCATGTTTCTCCGCATTTAAGGGGCTTAATGTCAGTGCGAGTGGATGGATGAATGGATGGACAGGGAATGCGGGACGGAGCGCTGCTGTGCCTCTCCAGAGCAACATGCATGGGGACAGGGGGGCGTGTTGGATAACAGGATGCCCATGTGTTTGCCGTTGCGCTCCGAGCCTGATCTGAGTTCAGTTTGCTTCTGTGCGAATCCCGTTTCAAAAGCTAGAGAGCTGATCTCAAATCTGGCAACTTTTAGTAGCAACAGATACTCTCTGAGAGGGCTATTTTGTTTGAGTCCAAACTGTTTTTATTATGTTGTACAAGTTCAGGTTCCGTGGGGGGGGGCTCTATAGCAGTGCCATCATTTTGAGAACCTTTTTTTTCTTAACGTGAAGAACATTTTAATAATCTAAAGAATCTTTTTCCACTTTTTGCAATGGAAAGGTTCCATTGATGTTAAAGGTTCTATATGGAACCATACATGCCAAAAAAAAAAAAGAACCTTTATTTTCAAGAGTGTTTGAGTATTTTAACAATAAGAAAGGCATTTTTAAGCTTCAGTCTAGATGTGATTCACACACTGTGTTTGTGAAATGTGCTAAACCACAGTCATATTTGGAGCGTAAAACACAAATCCAGACTCAGCATGCGCTTGTGTTTATGTTAAAGACGCATTATGCGTATGCAGTGTGTGTTTTATATGAAAACCTGTGCGTATGTGATAATACAAGGAAGATTTTGTGCTTGAGACATTCTAGAATGTGCTAAACAAGGGCTGCGTGTTGAGCCGAAATCAAAAACAACGCAAAACTTGTGCGTTTATGTCGTACTCAACATGCTCTTGTGTTTATGTTGACGACACATTATGCATATGCAGTGTGTGTTGCGTTTTATATGGTAACCTGTGGTTATGCGATACTATGAGGGTGATTTTGTGATTGAGCCGTTCTGGAAAGCATATAGGTCTGTTTACATGCATTTCAAGGGAATTCATTCTGTTGGTGTGTGTGTTATTTTGCATGCACCGTGCCCTTGATCAAGGAAACTTGGGGGTAAGACAGCTCTAACCTATTAAACGCTGCACTGAGACTGCAGTGTCACAGCTGACTGATATTGATGCTCCGGACAGCCCCCCTCGCAAGAATCCATTTAGAGACGTGTGAGTGTGTGTGTGTGTGTGTGTGTGTGTGTGTGCAGAGGGAGTGTGATTGACAGGCGGAGAGTGCTGTGTGTGTGTGTGTGTGTGTGTGTGTGTGTGTGAGACGGACAGATACAGAACGGAGAGAGAGGTGAGAGGAATATGAAGGCAGGGGAGAAAAATGGAGGGATGACATGAATATGTGAGTGAATTAGAGAGAAGGAGGAAAAATGTATACCAACATCTGCAATAACATACTAGATAAACCCACAAAAAACGTTGCAACTGTATTCCCAAGGTTAAGAGTGTCAGTCTGCATGTAAAACAACCCAAGACATCAGCAGACAAGATCATGTGCCAAACACACACGCGCGCGCACTTGCAGGGGGCGGGCGGTATGACCACAATCTTATATCACGCTATGAGTCATTTTATATCATGGTAATATAACTTGACATTTTTAATTATATAAATTTAATGATAAAATAGATCAATTTTTATATTATAGAATTAGTGTTCGTCATAAATCATGATGACTGCTTTTTGATAATCCAGTAAATTAAATAATATTTCACAAGTGAAAGGTACTTATTTATTATTAATTATTTTATTTATTTCACATTTATTATTATTATGTATTTGGAACTTGATGGATACATACCAAAATACAACAGTAATCTTATTTTTCAATAAAATATTCCCTAGATATTTAATATCTAAACAATTACTTAAACAAGAATTATTCAGAATTCCAAATATTCAGACACTTTAGAGAATATCTTTTTACTAATTGTTTCTTACTGTAGTGACATGTATGTTCTTGTTTTAAACATAAACCTTGCTGTTTTGTTAGATTTATGCTTAAAATAAGATATTAAATCGCCTAAATATTAATATTACTATTAGTAAAGTATTTGTATTAATAAACAGATAAATATAGTAAAATAATTAACTAAAAATTAATGTACCTTTTTTTTAGGATGTTTAGTTGTTGTTTTTTTTGGGGGGGGGGGGGTTGTT
>NW_015659967.1:172280-183597 GCF_001515625.1 Sinocyclocheilus rhinocerous | reverse complement strand
AATCTTCGGAATTCTAATTGTAATTTGACAGCCCTAGCACACATGCAGCTCAGCTGAAAAAATGTTTTTAGTTTTTGTTTTTTTTGGGGGGGGGGGTGTTGTTTGTTTGTTTGTTTTGTTTTTTCTAAAAACAATGCAAAAATTATGAAAAAGACTGATTTTGCAGTATAATGCCTATTTTTAGCTAATCCAGTAAATGTTATTTATCTTTTTCCATCTCACTTTATTATTTTATCTTTTTATTTAGAATTTGAAGATGGAAATCCGAAAATCAAATTATGAAATGAAAAACACATCTGGCATAAGAGAACAAACAGCTTCACAGAATAAACACAATACTAAAACTAGCATTATAGCAACTCTGAATTCTGATTCGATGAACCACATCGAAGCTGCTGTAAAATAGCTGATACAAACACATCAGGTGAATTCTATATTAATGCGGCTAGTTTCGACGTTTCTCGGCAACCATAAACCGCTAAACTCTGCTTCACGTTACTGCCCTTAATAACAAGTTCTTTGTCATCTTTACTTGTTTGGGACACGTCACACTCTGTATATCTGCATTATTCCACATTTTCTCATGTGTACAGAAAATAACCTAATGCAGTCCTGCCCACCCAAATACAGCGTTCTAGCCAAATCCGTAGCGGTGGACAAATTTCTACCATCTCACGGTATACCATAACGCCGCGCAGCTCTCCATGGCCCTATATTTTTTGTCAGGACTATACCCAATGTAGCGTGGAGGCTGATGCAATCCCCTGAAACTGTCACACTTGAGGGTCAGTCAGAGAACAACCATGAAAAACAGAACGAGAGAGAGAGACAGATCGGAAACCATCGGCTCTTTCAAGAATAGAAGGTGATAGGGCCAGTCAGAGAACAACCATGAGAAACAGAACGAGAGAGAGAGAGAGAGATCGGAAACCATCGCCTCTTTCAAGAATAGAAGGTGATAGGAATGAAATTAGATAGAGGCAGGGGGAAAGAGTAGACCGAGAGAGAGAGACAGACGGATATGAGGTGAAGAGAGGGAAAGACAGCACCCCTCCCCCTTCCGCTGTTTTCTAGGTGCGAGAGTCCTGAGCAACAATCTGGCACGGCTCAAAACAGATCCATAAGGTCAGGAGGGGGCAGAGCGCGCAAAGGGAGGAGGAGAGGAGCGATGGAGGAATTATTTATCTCCAGATGCTGCTGTCTCTGCAGCACTAGGCTCAGCAGTCTTGCTACGAACGAGCGGAGAACAGGAAATGAAAGGATGGAGAGAAAAAATAAACAACAAACTCGACCGTCACGGGGTCAGATATGTGACAACGTAATGAATCGACACCACAGAAACGTTTCGCAAATGCATTAATGCGCAACCGAGGGTCGCAAAACAATCCGTGTTCAACGAATGTCATATTTACAGGCAAAAATACTGATTTGTTTGATGCTGACGTGTGCGATTTCTCCCGCAGTTGTAGCATCAAATGGAGACCAATAATACTAATTGTTTCCAAACAGGTTTCCAGAACACTCCCTCCATCTGCCATTGGCCGAATCAAACAGACAGTCCCACCCTAAACGCACAGCATTGGTCAATATTGCTGTCAGGACGCTTAAACAGCAATATTTTGATAGTGTCACAGTGTAAACCACTTGCTTATGGCCATAGAAAAATATCTATTTACTCTATCTATCTGTCTATACATATATATATATATTAGGGGTGTAACGGTACACAAACACCTCAGTTTTGACGTCATGTTCGGTATGGTTTCGGGACAGCAGGGGGGAAAACTAAACATAAATTTGCTTTTTTTTGTTAAACAGTGGTTTACTAAACAAATGGCTCTTTCTTTAAAGAAATTCAATTATAATTAAAAATTTCTTAGGGATAAAAATCTACCTCAGTTTATGCTCTAAACTATAGGGTTACAATTAACAACAGAGCCCAAACTCAAATTTAATTACTATTTATGTTTAAATATAATAATGAACACTCAACTTTAAAGGGGTCTGAATACTTTCCGTACCCACTGTATATATATATATAGTAGAAATACTGCTGTATGCAGCAAAGATGCATTAGTAAATATATTAACTAATGTAAAGATTTCTATTTCAAATCAATGCTGTTCTTTTGAACTTATTATTTGTCAAAGAATCCTGAAAAAAACGGTATTGCCGTTTCCACAAACATATATTAAGCAGCATAACTGTTTTTAACATTGGTAATGATAAGAAATGTTTCTTGAGCAGCAAATCAGTATATTAGAATGATTTCTGAAAGATCATGTGACACTGAAGACTGGAGTAATGATGCTGGAAATTCAGTTTTGCATCACAGGAATAAATTACATTTGAAAACATATTCAAATAGAAAACAGTTATTTTAAACAGTTATTATTTCACAATATTACAATTTTTACTGTATTTTTGATCAAATAAATGCAGCCTTGGTGAGTGTAAGAGATTTCTTTCAAAAACATTTTAAAAATCATAATTATTCCAAAATTTCAAACGCTAATGTATGCATATTTGTGAAACTGATTAAATTAAAATAATAAAGCAATAGAGAAACTGTTCTGGGATGTCAGTTAGATAACACCGCACACTTTTCACAAGCAAGCAAGACATTGCGACGCACCAAACCATTATCCACCTAAAAATCGGTTCTTTTTAAACTGCAGTGCACCACTTTCATGATTTTATGTGACTTGTGATATGATTTGTCAGGGTAATCAAAGCAACAATGGTTCTTTCTCAACACATATTGGTGGCTAATGGTGTAAAAGTTAATAGAATATCAATTCAATTAAATACAAAAAGGGTTTTCAATTTAGTCTTTAGCTCTCCGTTTCTTGGCTGTTAAGTGTGTATGTGCGTGTTTGTGTTTGTGTATGTGTGTGGTTGTGCTTAATGAACTCATGGCCTGTTGTTTATGTTTGTGTGCGTGTTTACGCCCCTCACGTCCACGTGTGTCTGAATATACACATCTGTGTGCGATTGGGAGCATGACGTATGGTGTTGGTGGTAGCACAGTGAAATCGCTTGGATGTCATCCAGCTCAGAGGAAGGTCATCTAGCGTTTCTCCAAATAGATCCAGCCTTTCCACTCCACTGCCGCTGTATTTACCAGTCCACTGGCCCAGAACGCTAGTGCACACACGCATGCGCACACAAACACACCTGCTTCCTGCCACACCTCACGGCTGAGAAACGGTTCCTTAATAAAAAAGAGGCTTTTATGTTCTTGCAGTTTCTTATGTTTCCAGTGTTTACCATGACTTGCAGCACTCATATGGGCAATGCGTGTTTGATTGCAGTGAATGTTCTCGTTTCCCTTTCTTCTGATATTGTGGGTGGTGCCTGCCTCCGGTGATCTAGGGACTGTTATTATTATTAATGATTTTATTTTTTTTATAATTCTTTTAATAAAAATGTAAACTTATTTAACAGGGAAAACTGAAGCAAAAACAAAATACATGCTCATGAATTTAAAATAAAATTATTTATTAAAATCAGTTTCAGTTGTTGTTATGTTGTTAATGTTAATGCTTTCCAACATTAAACCTAACTGTGATGAGAAATGTATTACTATTAAACACTGAATGATACAAGTGAGCTTTACTAGCCCTGAACTAAAAAAGGTAATAATAATAATAATAAAAAAAAAAAAATCTAACTAAATAATATTGCAGTGAAAACGAAAAGTTCAACTTAAAATAAAAACTCAACTTAAAAAAAAACTATAGCGAATTTATTGTTAACAAACATGAAATGAAAATGTGTTATTGGATTTTTAAAAAAGCACAAAAATGAAACAAAAATACAATGAATTGCTGTGACTTTAAAACGAAGTGAAACAAGATTGTAAAATTAAAAAGTGGATACTTGGTATATTTTAAAACTTGCATTCTTTACAACTTGCCTAACATGAACATTAAACGTGAAAATGCCACTAAATAGCAAAACTGCTAGACTCTGATGAGAAATTTTAAAGCTGTTAAACATTTAAAATGATACAGTTAACTTGAAAATAATAAAGCCCTAAAATAGTTTACCTAAAATAATAAATAAACTGAAAATTAAACAAAAATAAAATAAAAAATAATATATTTTATTAGCAAAACTAATAATAATAACTAAAAAGTAGAAACAAAAATCAAATAACATTTTTAAAAAAGAATAACCCTGGTTCTTGGTGGTTACTAAGATGTTTATTCAAAACAGACTACTACCAAGCCTCTACGCTGGTATCTAGATATGACTGCTTCCAGTCTAAGGGAGTTATAATAATACCACATCTTCTTCAATAAGCCGTGTGATTAGAGGTTCATGTCCGAGGCTCAAACAATAAAGCGTTACGGGCAGAGGTTTAATAATAAGGGTTAATGGTTTAAAACAAACCCCTAACCCTAAGTATGAGCAACAATAATAGTCGTGCTTTACCAAGGACACTAATAAGTAGAAAAAGGGCAAAAAACACTTGGTAAAGCTGAAAGCTAATGGTTGACGCGGAGCTGCAGGTTCAAGCCCCCACAGAGACAGAGCGAAAGCATTTGCATGTGATTTATTTGCGTCCCAATTCTGACTGTATGTGATCCATACCACATCCCCTCAGGAGAGACCAGCTGCACAGACCGATTTACCACCTAGCATCAGCACATCCTGGCCTACCAGAGTGCGACACTATCAAGGGCACCTACAGGTAGACGCTGGTGTGAGATTTTGGGTGGCGTCGGTTGATCTCCGAGGCTGCTTTCGGACGCCGCAGAGCGGATTGCGTGGGATTTTTAACGACTCTCAGGGGCCGGCAACAGGGGGGGGGGTTGTGATTTTAAGCCATGCTGCTGCAGATGATTTTTTTTCCCCGCCGTGATCACAGCAGCACAAAAAGCATTTGAAAAGTTCTGCAGCTTCAAACAGCCGTTTTAATTATATAACCGTTAGGAAGAAGGCGAGAGGGAGAGACGGCACTCAACCTAACGTTAGCATCAAGCCCCTCGCTGTAGTAAAGAACACACAACAAGGTGCTGTAGTCAAAACGGGCTCTGCTTTTGAAAATGAACCAAAAGCTAGTTCTTTCGTAGCACTACAAAAGCTGACGGGGAGGACAGAGACGATCTCTTGGGGGACGGCGTGTTTCGTGAGACCCTTGAGGAGCGACAGTGCAGTAAAGTGGGGCATGAAAACACACCTCCGTCTTAGATTTGGAAAATGCTGCTAAATCTCTTGAATAGTGCAGAATATATCATTTCTCTGTGCTCTTTTTGTTGAACTTCAACCTTCTTTTTCTTAATTGCAATACAAATAGCATCATTTAAACGCGACAAATTTAGCCTACTTGAGAAGCATGATATTAGGATTTGTTTTCAGAAAATTCATCTTGAATACAATTTAGTAATCTTTATGCTTAAAACCTCCGAAAAGCTTAATTTATTAGATGTATATTTTGATATATTCAAAATATACTTCACTCTAAAACTATCATTTACTTTATTTTTTTAAACATTTTTACACTAAAAATATTGAGTAAATTCTAAAGCTGTGTAATCATTTGAATCTGCCTTATGAATTGGGTAAATGTAAATACAAAAAATGTAATGTATGAAGTAACTACATTTAGTACTATGACCAATACACTGCAAAACCCAATGTAAAACACACACAATTATAATAAACTCTCTTTGTGTGCAATTGTTAAATGTGTCCAACGTACTCCGTTTCGAAAATTAGTTTTTGTGAAGAATATGAAGAAAACGGATATGGAATTAGGAATAATGGTAGTTCTTGAAACTGACCATTATTTATTCTGAAATGTTTTGACTGAAATTAAGTATATCTTAAAAATTTAATTTGTTAGTCAAATGTTAATTTCTTTTTGAGAAAACAAAAACTTGAATATTTTATATACAATCAGCTATAGGGATAATTAGGATCATTTCAAGCATTTTGGTTATGTGAATACTTTATTAAGGTAGTATGGCTTTTTATTATTGTGATATTGAAAAAGCCACTGATTTGTTTATTTATCTATTTATTTATTTGAGTGATATAACATTTATAACCCACTTTTGCTTCTTATAAAGGTATCTTATTTTCAGAATGTTTATATATTTTTACTCAAAAACACAAGATTCTGGTATTTGTCTACTGATGAATCAGACTGCGTGGGCCCTGCAATGGAAGGATATTTACACTGAAGATCTACATTTATTTGAGCTGTTTATGTCAAGGGATACATCAATGCCAAAATGAATCATAGTGCTATTTTTCAGTCTAGTCTCTATTCTGATGTGTTGTCCACATGGCAACCACACTGTATCCATCTACCATTATAAGAAAAATACAATTAAAGCCTTATAAAAAGGTTTACTGCAGTCAGCAAAAAGCAGAAATTGAGGAAGTGGGAGAGAAAAAAAAACATCCACCTAATGCACAACCCTCCATGGCAACTCTACAGCTTTGGCAGGGGTGTCATGCACATATTTTAGGCCCCAGTGGCGGTTGTGCCTCACTTGCTGCCCTATAAGACACTTTTTCCACTTTTACCAAAAAAGTTTCAAGCAACGTGAGGGTGAGTAAATGATATCAGATGTCCGTTTAAGAAACATAGTCATGTAATTGTATTATCTTGAAGTACACTTAAGTGGTTTATTATTTCATTAGTATTCTTTTATTTGCAAATATGTGGCTTCTTCTGGTGATATATAAAATCCTGTCTTACATTTTATCTTCACATTAAGTAAAACTGCAATTTAAATCTAACACACTTAAGTGCACTTTAAAAGTCCACTTCAGTAATATCAACTTAAGAGTGTTACTTAATGTGTTTTAATAATTGTTTGTCATGCTTTAAAAAAGTACTTATTTTTGATGTTGACTACATACTAAATCACATTTAATGTGTATTCTATAATATTTAAGTATATTTCAATATGTATTTTAGATATATTTTTTATATTTACAAGTCAATATATTTAAAATGTAAACTGCAACATTATCATTACAAATGTGTGATTACAAATATGTACAATTACATATAAAGTGTACTAAAAAATCACTAAGTTCAATTAGTTCCATTTAAACTAAACATATAAGCTAAAAAAAACTATAATACATTTTCATTTAATTGCAAATAACATGATTAAATGTACGAAAACATTCTTTTAAATCTCTTTTAATGTTCTTTTAAAATGCTATAAAATGTACTTCTTCACAAGGATAGTAATTTCAAAGAAGACATTTTTTTTTCCTTTGGGAAAATGTGCACCACGGAATCATTGCCGTTAAGAAAGTAAATAAGATCAATTTTTTTTGTTTCACGTTGACTTAGCAAATGATCTGTCGAAGGTGTTTGACTGGACAGATTCAATTTAGACATGCGAATGAGTGATTTCTCCTGCAGCGATTTTTGGACAGTTTTTTTTTTTTTTTACCTTAAATGCAACATTTCGTTCACTCAAAAATGAAAATTCTGTCTCCATTTTCTCACCCTCAGGTTGTTCCAAACCTGTATGAGTTTCTTTCTTCTGCTGGACACAAAGGAATATATTTTAAAGAATGTTGGTAACCAAAGAGTTACCAGTAGCCATTGACTTCCATAGTACCATACTACCATACTATGGAAGTCAATGGCTACCAGCAGCTGGTTTGTTACCAGCATTCTTCAAAATATCTTTTGAAGAAAGGAAGAAAAAAGAAAGTTGTACAGGTTTGGAACAGCATAAATGATGACAACATTTTGGGGTGAACCATCACTTTAATTATTAAAGAGAGTTTTTGCCTTTTAATTTGCATTCAAAATCCACTTAGCTAAAAAATCAGAGGGGGCACGAGGCTTCTGAACTTTGCTGTGTGTATGAATACAGGCCCACCGCCAGCAGAAAACATTGCCCTCGGCACTTCACCATCGGCAAAGACAATGAGCACGCTGCGCCGGCAGTGCTGATAATGGTGCAGGCATGCTGCCGGCACACGCACGCTACATCAAAACACAGTGAAAGAGAGAAAGGACGAGAGCACACTGCAGATGAAGGGACGCAGAGATGCCCAACCCACTGCCTGTCTGTTTGTCTGTCAGATGTGTGCGTCTGCAGATGTGTGTGTAATTATGAGTGCATGTAGGCTGTAGTGCTTCTGTCGCCTGGGAGGGCCCGTCAAAGCGGACACCACAAAAGCTGGAGTGACAGAAACGCGCCCCTCCTCCACAAAACACATGCATACACAGGCACGCTAGCCGGTCAGAGAGCAGAGAGCCCGCTGTCACTGCTCTCGGCCGTCTGACGCTAACTAGCCGCACTTCCATTATTAATGTCAGTCATACTCCGGACACACTCACGGTGCAGTTAGTCTGTCTGGACTCATCCGCGCACACACTAAGACATGCAAACAGAGCTTTTCATTTTCTCTCGGCCATCTCTTCTGCGTCTCGGCTTGTCCCTAGACTGCTAACACCCGCGTCCTGCTACAGGCTGTAGAGCACTGCACAGTCCGACACACTAACGCTATCTGTGTGCCTCTGGAGAAGTAGGCTGTGCTTGAAAATGGAGCATACTACAATACTTCTCATACTACTTCTGCTGTATGTATTATGCATGAAGAAAGTTTGGAATTTGGAATACTTAAATTACCTACTTAATTTGCCAAAAACGTGTAGTATGAAAAGAAGAACACTAAAATGAAAATGAAATACCAAAATACCACTAAAATAAAATACCAAAATAGCCTACTACATTTAGCCAAATGTGTAGTATACAACAAAACACACTGCCGTTATGTTTAGAATAGCATACTAACATACTACTCACTGTTTCTGCAGTATGCAATATGTATATTGTGCATGAAGGGGGTTTGTATGCACGAAAAACCAAAATAACTTACTATATTTAGCTAAATGTGTAGCATACAACAGAACACACTGCCATTATGTCTAGAATAGCATACTAACATACTACTCTCTATTTCTGCAGTATGTAGGTTGTGAATGAAGGGGGTTTGTATGCCATTATTAACACACTACTCACTATTTCTGTAGTATGCAGTATGTATGTTGTGCGTGAATGGGGTTTGTATGCATGAAATACCAAAATAACCTACTACATTTAGCAAAATGTGTAATATACAACAGAATACAAGGCTGTTATGTTTAGAATGGCATACTAACATATTACTCACTATTTCTGCAGTATACAGTATGTATATTGTGCATGAAGGGGTTTTTGTATGCATGAAATACCAAAATAACTTACTACATTTACCAAAATGTGTAATATACAACAGAACACACTGCTGCTGTTTAGAATAGCATACTAACATACTACTTACACAATTTCTGCAGTATGCAGTATGTGTATCGTGCATGAAGGGGGTTTGTATGCATGAAATACCAAAATAACCGACTGCATTTACCAAAATGTGTAGTATACAACAGAACACACTACCGTTATGTTTAGAATAGCATACTAACATACTACTTACACTATTTCTGCAGTATGCAGCATGAATATTGTGCATGAAGGGGGCTTGTATGCATGAAATACCAAAATAACCTACATTTACCAAAATGTGTAGTATACAACAGAACACACTGCTGTTGTTTAGAATAGCATACTAACGCACTAATAGAATATCTGCAGTATGTAATGTTTTGCATGAAGGGAGTTTGTACAATATACATGGAATACCAAAGTAAGCTACTTTTACAAGGTATTGGTGTAGTATACAACAGAGCACAATGTAAATATGGTTAGAATTGCATACTAACAAACTACTCACATAATATCTGCAGTATGCTGTGTGTATATTTCACAATAAAGGAAATTTGTATGCATGAAATATCAAAATAACCTACTAATTTACCAAAATCTGCAGTATACAACAGAATACACTGCCATTATATCTAGAATATACTGACACAGTACTCACACTATTTCTATAATATGCAGTATATACTGTATATTGTGCATGAAGGGAGTTTGTATGCATGGAAAACCAGAATGACCCTCCTACATTTGCCAGGTATTCGTGTAGTATACAATAGAGAACGCTGTGGCTATACAATTTTTACAGTATGTAGTATGTATACATGTGCATGAAGGGAGCTTGTATGCATGGAATACCAAAATAACCTATTACAGTTGTCAAAATGTGCAGTATTCATTGCAGCCATGTTTAAAATGCCATACTAACATATTATGAATACCATACTGACATACTAATCACACTACTTCTGCAGTACACAGTAGCCTATGTGCAGTATATTGTGCATGAAGGTGCATTGCATGGAATACAAAAATATTATATTCGCCAAAATTGTCTAGTAAACAACAGAGCTCATTTTGGCTATGTTCGGAATTGCATACTAACATACTACTGTTATTTCTAATAGTATTCATTATTTAGCATATTTTCTTTATGCAAGGAATACCCCAACGGCCTCCTAAATTTGCTGAAATGTGCACTATACAACAGAGATTCCTGTGTGAAATAATATATCCCATAATGCAATGTGTTCACCTTCCATTTTCAGTATGATGAATGAACCAGAAATAATTTTAACCTATTTTTTAACCTAGTATATAGTCAAATTGCAAAATGTAGCTTCTTACATTAATTATTACATGAAATTTAAATAAAAATGCAACAGAATCTTAATTTCCAATAAAAGACAATGTGACGGCACTGTGATGAGGTCATGATATTATTTTTTGCATGCTATTTAACCTACTATTTTCATAGACTAGTCATCACTAAAATAAACATGCAACAATAATAACATTTTGCTGTTTGAAATGTTTAGTGTTGCATAATGCATACTGCATACTATTTTAAAAAACAGCAGTACACTAGAGCACAAGCAAGATTAATCACAGCATCTCTCTCTCTCACACACACACACACACACACACACACACATCTTTTTACAGGACAGATGAGAGTGTGCCATAATGCGTAGATGTGTGTCTGCAGGAGAGACGTGTGTCTGAAGATATTAATCCTCTCACTGTTTTCATATGCAGAGTGTTAAGGGTACACACAAACACACTCAGAATGGCGTTATATATCATGCACACACACACAAATGGCAAGGTAATTCTGGTGTGAACACACAAATACATCTTCAGAGTGCTGCCATGCACACGTATTCACGCACATGGCAATTTAAAGAGACGCGCATTCAAATTCACACACACAGCAGCACTACAGACAGATGTAAGGGCGGGGTGGGGGGGAAGCAGAGAAAGTGGACGGACTGATGCATTTGTGTCTGTACGTTTGTGCATGATGTGTGTGATTATGTGAAGAGGATGTGCTCTGTTGATAA
>NW_015659967.1:167198-172232 GCF_001515625.1 Sinocyclocheilus rhinocerous | reverse complement strand
GGCAGACAGCATTACCATGGCTGCTGTGAGTCATAATGAAGCCGCTCAGATCAATACTACAATAATCAACATAAACATCATGTTCTTCGCACACATATACGCAACCATATAAACTACACTGTTAAAATAAAGGTTCAACTTATTTATGTTAGTTTTAGTTTAATTTTTAATAATATGGCCATGAGCTTTTTTATTAATATTTGGCTTTTTTTAGTTTTAGTGTTAGTCATTTTAGTCCTTGAACTAGTATTGAAACTTATTTCAGTTAGTTGCCAAGGCAACATTTCTAATTAGTCTAAAGACCCGCTCTTTATTAAGAACTATGTAAGTTCCTAAGATGGTTTTTTTTTTTTCAGATCAGTCTATTGCTTTCTGAGCTCTTTAAACACCTGAGAATACAAAAATGCTTTGTAAAATAATTTTTGGTTCTATAAGAAACCAAACCGCATAGCAAACATACAAGCAACCACTCAAAATACCTAAGAAACTACAAAGAAATGCTCTAGCAACCACCATAACTACATAGCAATATGCTAACAACCACTTTGAACACCTTAGAAACCATATAACAATGACATTGCATCAAATGTTTTCACAGGCAAGCACTACTCTTCATAGCATAAAAATATAGTTGCTGAGTCATTTAAATAAAACATTTATAATTAGAAAAGAATAGATATTAGTAGTAGTAGTAGTAGTAATGGTATTATTATTAGACAAATTTATATTTTTAGTGGCATTTCTCAACACTACTGTTCAAAAGTTCGGGGTCAGTAAGCATTTTTTAAAAGCAGTTTATATTTTTATACAGAAAGAATGCATTCAATTGATTAAAGGTGACAGTAAAGACATTTATGTTACAAAAATGTTACAGTTCTGTTTCAAATAAATGCTGTTCTTTTGAACTTTCTATTCATCAAATAATCCTGAAAAAAAGTGTCAAGGTTTCCACAAAAATATGAAGCAGCACAACTCTTTTCAACATTGATGATATAATAATAAATGTTTCTTGAGCAGCAAATCAGCTTATTAGAATGATTTCTGAAAGATCATGTGACAATAAAGTCTGGAGTAATGATGCTGAAAATTCACAGGAATAAATTACATTTTAAAACATATTCAAATAGAAAACAGTTATTTTAAATTGTAATAAAATTTCTCAATATTACCATTTTTACTGTATTTTTAATCAACTAAATGCAGCCTTGGTGAGCCTAAGAGGTTTTAAAAACATTTGTAAAAATCTTGCAGATCTAAAACCTTTAAATGGCAGAATAGAAACCACTCCGAAAAGCATTGAACGGGTTGTATGTTGTATCTTGATTTTATTAGGTGTTTTAGCACACAGGCACAGTCTGACGCTTGTGCAGCGCGGTCAACGTGAGCCCGGCAGCCTCCGAACAATTTAAAGGGAAAGAAGGAGAATCTTTGAGAAAGTGGATCTGTCTGTGAGAGTGTGATTGTGTGTGTGTGTGTGTGTGTGTGTGTAATGGAAAGGGAAGTAGATGCTGAGAGAGACACACACACACACACACACAAACACACACAGTAATACAGCAGAAACCAGCACCTCTGCCTTCCCTCCACGTCTGTCTATTTTAAAACCACCCATCTTCCCTTTCACCCTCTGCATCTGCTTCTCTCTCGCTCACTTTCTATTTGACCCTTTTGTTTCCGTCTCCCCCTTTCTCTTTCTTCATCTCATTTTCCCCATTTCGATCTATTTTGGCGCTAACAATTTCTCTCTCGTTCCACGTCTCTCTCTCTCTCTCTCTCTCTCTCTCTATCTATCTGGTGTTCTCTCTATGACCCTGTCTCACTCTCTCCCGCTCTCGTTCTCTCGTCTAGCTGCCAATTTTAACACTAAACATCTCTCAAGTGCATGCGCCCCACCATCCCTCTCTCTGATTCATTCCTCTCTTCCTCTCGCACTTCTCACTATCTCCCCATTCTAAATGTAGCTCTGAAAGCCTATCACCCCAATACGGCACGATAATTTATTCGGTGTTATGCTGAGAAGCGCACGCTGGTCTCAGAGCAGAGGTGGCTGATGGGAATAGAGGTTCGCCGCAGCTTTAACACAAAGCAGCTGATTTCAGGGCAGCAGTAAACAACAAAAGTCTGACATTTTCTGGATAAATAACATGCAAACAGTACCTTTTCATGAACAGTTAGTATAGTATAGTATAGTATAGTATAGTATAGTATAAACATGATCTCAGTGCATTTATTATAGTTCACCCAAAAATGAAAATTCTGTCATCATTTACTCACTCTCAAGTTCTTCCAAACCTGTATTTCCACTTTTGAACCAAAGAAGATATTATGAAGATTGTTGGGGTCCAAACAACATTAGACCATAAATAATTAAAAAAGGTATTTTTTTTATATTAAAAATATATTCTTTTGTGAAATATACAGGTTTGGAATGACATGAGGGTGGATAAATAATGACAGAATGTTCATTTTTAGATTAAATATACCTTTAACAAATCCAAAGCAGAAACCTTCTTTATAAATAATGTGAAGCTGGTTTTATTATTATTTAAATACTATTGTAATATTTATTAATATTATGAATTCGTTTTATTTTTTTATTTGAATTTGTTCGTTTTTGTAAATTTTTGTTGACTTTTTAAATAATATTTTTATTTAACTTTCATTTATAGTTATTTTAGTTTTAGTTGAAGTCATTTTAAAACTTATTTCAGTTAAAGCAACTGATGACAGAATTTAAATTTTTGATGAAATATATCTTTAACAATAACAAGCAGAACCTTGTTTCTGAATAAAGTGGAACCAGAAAGTGTTATTTTCTATACTATTATCGTATTTATTCATATTTTGAATAAAATGTTTGTAAAAGAAGAACTTTTTTATATTAAAAACAAACAAGCAAGCCCTGCCCAGATTTAAAAAAGTAACTCAAAAGTAACGTAACGCATTACTTTCCATAAAAAGTAACTAAGTAACATAATTAGTTACTTTTTTTATGGAGTAACGCAATATTGTAATGCATTACTTTTAAAAGTAACTTTCCCCAACACTGAATGTAAGTGAGTGTAAACACTTTAAGTCTGTGATGTATGTGAAATATCTGGGGTACATGAGGTTAGCATACTGTAAGTGGCTTCAGATAAAGTATCTTGATGACATTTGTGAGGCAGTATTTGTTGGTATGAGTGCTGCACATGGTGGCTGTGAGAGTTATAGTGGATAGTTGTAGCCTGATTAACACTCAAGCAGCTTCAGGTGGAGCAGTGCATGTGTGAGTTAAGTATATGTAATTGTATGGTGTGTGTGTGTGTGTGTGTGTGTGATAGAGTAGCCTAGTTTCACATAAGCAGTAAAGCTTTACGATGCACCACCAGAGTGAATGTTTGCACCGCTGATTTATGATTTTGAAATGTTATTGGTTGATTTAGACATTGTGGTATCTTTTAAAATATATGGGTGGTCATATTTTTAATGCCACTACTGTATGAATAACATTAGTTTGTTTGGTCTCTTATTACTCTGCAGTATTGATTTTAACATTAACATAGCATGTATGCTAGTAGAAGCTAATCTACCATATCGTTCAAAAGTTTGAGGTTTGTACGATTTTTTTTATGTTTTTCAAGAAGTATCTTATGCTCAATTAAGGCCTGAATTAATTTGATCAAAAATACAGTAACAACTGTAATATTGTGAAATGTTATTACAATTTAAAATATCTGTTTTCTATTTGAATATGTTTTAAAATGTAATTTATTCCTGTGATGCAAAGCTGAATTTTCAGCATCATTACTCCAGTCTTCAGTGTCACATGATCCTTCGGAAATCATTCTGATTTGATGCTCAACAACCATTTCTTATTCTTTAATGAATAGATTCAGTTAAAAAGAACAGCATATGTTTGAAATAGAAATCTTTTGTAATATTATAAATGTATGTACTGACACTTTAATCAATTGAATGTGTCCTAACTGAACAAAAGTGTTAATAAAAAAAAATAAAAAAAACTTACTTACCCCAAACTTTTGAATGGTGATGCATGTACAGTAATAATAAAAAAAAAAGTCATAAAAGGTAACAAACTAATAGTATATAGTAATAATAAGTAATACTTTAAGGAAGGCTTTATCATCAAAAATACAGCCAAATTACAAAAAAAAAGAAAAACAGCCATTGTAGGCTTTCAAATATAAATAAGATCATATGGAATCATCTAAAACAAGTTTAAATTCAGCATAAAATAAAAACTGAGTTTATAATTCTCTTAATGCATTCCTGATCTCATTTGTGCAAGTTATTCTATAGGGAAAAATGGTCTTTTTGTATTTTATCAAAATACAATGACTCTATAAACACCTAAAATTACTTTCCTTTCGCATGACATAACAGAAGACTCATTGTTTTCAAGTGTATCAGTCTCCACCCATACAGACTGCTTTCATGACCCAGTCAAATCCTAAAATCAAGTAATGAACTGCATTATTTTTCTCATTACACATCTTTTCACTCACATTTCAGATCTAAAATGGGCTACAAACACTGTCCAAAAGGTCAAAACGGTACATTTTGTTAAATAAGATAAGAGTTCTTGTGAGTTTGTGTGTGAAAACGAGACCACCTTGTGTAAGAGTGCAGCTTAAGATGACCTGTTTTTTTAGTTGACTCCCATTTCTCTCTTTCTCTTCCAGCCACAGTCTAAAGGTGTTGTCACTTGTACTTCTAGCGGCGGATTGCATTCCAAGTGTGAAACATGTGGTTTGCGGCTTCATGCTCATCTTCGCTTTTCTCTTGACCTGTTCACCTGCTTTCCTTGAATAAAGGGATGTGGAGAAAAGGGATGGGCGGCATTACATCACTTACAATGATCTAATCTCTCTCTGTTTCTCCCTCTCTCTCCTCTATCCCATTGATTAAATCACACCATTTTCCTGGCACTACACAATGACACTGGCACTTTTAAATATGGAGATGAGGTAAAGAGGTGGACCGCTGTGGAACGAGCCAAGACTGAGAAAGAGAGAGAATGAGTGAGACGGG
>NW_015659967.1:154839-166516 GCF_001515625.1 Sinocyclocheilus rhinocerous | reverse complement strand
AAAAGGGGGGGGGGGGGGGGGGTGAGGCATGTGCCTCACCCCCTCATGCTAACATCGGAAAATACGCTTCCCTGCCTCTGTGAAACAAGAGTCGGGATGACATCACTTTCCTCACAGACGAGAGGTGGAGTGAGACAGATAGTGAGAGGTACGGGAGGGAACAAAATCACTTTAAGTACGTCGCCTCTCTCCACACCCTCCGCTCCTCACATCAGTAATGGAGGTGATATTCGTGACAGGATTCTGGCTTACAGACCCTCAGTTCAGCCTCTGAATCTTTACGCAGTCCTTCCTCAATATCCATCGCTGACAGACCCAAGGTCACTGTCGAAATGTGTCTCTCTCTCTCTCTCTCTCTCTCTCTCTTCTCTCTCACACTTTCATTGTAGCGTTTCTGAGCCAAGTCCATCCTAGCCTCAGCCTCATATGGCACGCCCAAGGACTCTTTTGGACTATATGATGCATATTACACATAGACTGCAATTAAATGCACATTTTATGTGTGTGCCAGAATACAAAGACATGTTTCCATGGTACCAATCTGCTAAATGCATTTCTGAGGATGAACTAAACACTGGATCTTTGAAAATTTGTGACGTTCTTGAAGTCAAATCTTCGAAAGACGTTTGTAATTGAAAGTAAAGATCGTTGCGCACAGCTTTTGTCTTATGTCCAACAGATGTACTCATCCCTACCTATCACATAAAAACCAAACTAACTGTGGTCCAGCCTGTGGTTGCAAAGAGGACCATGCCCATATTCAAATGATTGGCTACGCATTTTTAAAAGGTCTTTAGACCCTTGTGAAAAAGAAGTGCACTTAATTTTAATAAATGTGCAGTGTTTCAAATCTTTAAAATATATTTTTAAGAAACAGTACTTGCAACTGACCCTTCGCAAAGAGCTTGACAGACAGGCGATTTGACCAATCATAATGCCGAATCCGCCATTTTGTCCGACAAACAAATCAGACAGGAGAGTAGATTAACTTCGTAGACTTAAACTTGAAAAATTGTGTGTATTGACGTCTTTCCGCGGTTTAAATAAAATACGTTCTGATGTACATTCATGTTTATTTTGTGCTTTAAGTGAATGTGAAAAGACGATCGATTCTGTGACGCTTGAACTGAGGCACTACAGCAATCTGTCACGACACATTACAGAGCCACAAAACTGTATTTTTTGTTTGAATTTCTTAAAAAATTATACAATTTGAAAGCTGAGACTTTGTTCCATACCAGAAGTAACCTGCTCTGTCTTATCCGCTCTGTTTCCTATTTGTTCCAATGTACCGAAAGACGAGACACAGCAGGTTACTTTAGATATGAAACAAAGTCTCAGCTTTCAAATTTTGTACTTTAAAAAAAAAAATTCAAACAATAAATTGCATTTTGTGGTTGTTTATTGTTGTCACACTAGCACCTAGTCGGCACATGAACCGATCACCTCTTCGTGTTCATGAAATAAACATGAATGAACATCAGAAGTTATCTTGTTTTAACCTCGGAAAGACATCAATACGCACCATTTTTTCAAGTTCAAGTCCACCAACGTTAATATACTCTACTGTCTGGCAGATTCTGCGTTATGATTGGACAGATCTCCTGTCAGTCCCTGCGAAGGATCAATTAAGTGTACTTAAAAAGAGTACACTTTTATGACTATGTTTTTAACACACTTAAGTACACTTTTAAGAAGTGCACTTTGTAATAATCTCACAGTTTTACTTTAAAGTACATTTTGAATCATTTCAATACACTTATTTGATGTGTTGACTAACACAATTATATGTACAGTACTTGATTATTATTTAACTGTAGTGTGTTATTCTGTATTACATTTAAACGAAATATATTTGAACTAAATTGAAACTTCATTACAAATGTGTAATTACAAATGCATTTAAATACATGATAAACAATTTTTTATATAAATGACATTATGACAGTATATTTTAGTTTACCATAAATGCTTGTCGGGTGAGGCATGTGCCTCACCCCCTCATGCTAACATCGGAAAATACGCTTCCCTGCCTCTGTGAAACAAGAGTCGGGATGACATCACTTTCCTCACAGACGAGAGGTGGAGTGAGACAGATAGTGAGAGGTACGGGAGGGAACAAAATCACTTTAAGTACGTCGCCTCTCTCCACACCCTCCGCTCCTCACATCAGTAATGGAGGTGATATTCGTGACAGGATTCTGGCTTACAGACCCTCAGTTCAGCCTCTGAATCTTTACGCAGTCCTTCCTCAATATCCATCGCTGACAGACCCAAGGTCACTGTCGAAATGTGTCTCTCTCTCTCTCTCTCTCTCTCTCCTCTCTCACACTTTCATTGTAGCGTTTCTGAGCCAAGTCCATCCTAGCCTCAGCCTCATATGGCACGCCCAAGGACTCTTTTGGACTATATGATGCATATTACACATAGACTGCAATTAAATGCACATTTTATGTGTGTGCCAGAATACAAAGACATGTTTCCATGGTACCAATCTGCTAAATGCATTTCTGAGGATGAACTAAACACTGGATCTTTGAAAATTTGTGACGTTCTTGAAGTCAAATCTTCGAAAGACGTTTGTAATTGAAAGTAAAGATCGTTGCGCACAGCTTTTGTCTTATGTCCAACAGATGTACTCATCCCTACCTATCACATAAAAACCAAACTAACTGTGGTCCAGCCTGTGGTTGCAAAGAGGACCATGCCCATATTCAAATGATTGGCTACGCATTTTTAAAAGGTCTTTAGACCCTTGTGAAAAAGAAGTGCACTTAATTTTAATAAATGTGCAGTGTTTCAAATCTTTAAAATATATTTTTAAGAAACAGTACTTGCAACTGACCCTTCGCAAAGAGCTTGACAGACAGGCGATTTGACCAATCATAATGCCGAATCCGCCATTTTGTCCGACAAACAAATCAGACAGGAGAGTAGATTAACTTCGTAGACTTAAACTTGAAAAATTGTGTGTATTGACGTCTTTCCGCGGTTTAAATAAAATACGTTCTGATGTACATTCATGTTTATTTTGTGCTTTAAGTGAATGTGAAAAGACGATCGATTCTGTGACGCTTGAACTGAGGCACTACAGCAATCTGTCACGACACATTACAGAACCACGAAACTGTATTTTTTGTTTGAATTTCTTAAAAAATTATACAATTTGAAAGCTGAGACTTTGTTCCATACCAGAAGTAACCTGCTCTGTCTTATCCGCTCTGTTTCCTATTTGTTCCAATGTACCGAAAGACGAGACACAGCAGGTTACTTTAGATATGAAACAAAGTCTCAGCTTTCAAATTTTGTACTTTAAAAAAAAAATTCAAACAATAAATTGCATTTTGTGGTTGTTTATTGTTGTCGCACTAGCACCTAGTCGGCACATGAACCGATCACCTCTTCGTGTTCATGAAATAAACATGAATGAACATCAGAAGTTATCTTGTTTTAACCTCGGAAAGACATCAATACGCACCATTTTTTCAAGTTCAAGTCCACCAACGTTAATATACTCTACTGTCTGGCAGATTCTGCGTTATGATTGGACAGATCTCCTGTCAGTCCCTGCGAAGGATCAATTAAGTGTACTTAAAAAGAGTACACTTTTATGACTATGTTTTTAACACACTTAAGTACACTTTTAAGAAGTGCACTTTGTAATAATCTCACAGTTTTACTTTAAAGTACATTTTGAATCATTTCAATACACTTATTTGATGTGTTGACTAACACAATTATATGTACAGTACTTGATTATTATTTAACTGTAGTGTGTTATTCTGTATTACATTTAAACGAAATATATTTGAACTAAATTGAAACTTCATTACAAATGTGTAATTACAAATGCATTTAAATACATGATAAACAATTTTTTATATAAATGACATTATGACAGTATATTTTAGTTTACCATAAATGCTTGTCAGTACTTTCAGCAGTACACTTAAACCATATTTCAAAGACAATAGAATTATTAAATTACATAAAGATAAACTAAAGTCCTACTCATGCCAAAGAATCATTCTTAAGTTCAACTAATTGCATTTAATATAAATCTTTGTGAATAAATTGTAAATAACATCAATTAAGTATCTGAAAACATTACATTCAGTCTAAATTTATGTATATTCCTTTAAAATAGATAATTTCCATAATAAACCATCTTTTTAAAAGTATACTAAAGCGTACTTCTTTTTCACAAGCTGATGAACGTCTCCTTTGAGTTTTGTCTTATTTCCACATTTATATCCGGGTTCTAATAGTATTTATATTTATTTAACTTGACCTTTTTCTCAGGAGACAGGTCACCAATTAGATTTAGTATTCATGAGGTGATCCATTGCGTCAGTGGGAGACGACAGTGTGATGGCGCTGATATGAGGCTTATTAGTGGGAGTGTTTGTGTTTAAACTTACTCCTCCTCTGCTGGAGCAAAAGGTAATTACTGCAACCTACTGCACTGCACTCTCAAACACCTCACACACACACACACACTTACCAATGCATGTCTATATGTGTGGTTCTGTTTTAGACACTGTCAACATGACACCAGCCAGCATGCTTACCCAACATCAATAAACACCCCCTTCTCTGGATCGATTGTCAAATCTGAAAACGGAAAAAAAAAACATGGAAGAATGTCCTGCTGAAAAAATAAAATAAAGTATGCTAAGTGTTCTAGTTAGTAGACCATCTAGCCGGTTTGGTTCAAGCTGATTTAGGGTTATTTAGAGAAGAAAGCAAATTATCATGCACAGCGCTGAAGCTGCATCAAATGCACAAATCCCAAAGTTGTAGCTGCTCTGTGACCCCTATCAACCTTTTGAGACTCACAACACTCTCCTGTGGAAATTTGGTCCCGGAAATTCTGGCTAATAATGCTAACTTAGCGCTTAGTGTATTAATGAGGCTAGCCTTGCCACAGGGCTTGCAGAGGAGGCTGAGAATATATCCTAAGTCATAAGAGCAATGTGCCAGTTTATTGACTAATGCCTGATCCAGCCTGCCTCAGAGCTGCGGCTTCTGTCTGCTTTATTGCTGTTCCCCCCTCCTTCCCCTCTTTCAGATATTTCACAGAGAGAGAGAGAGAGAGAGAGAGAGAGAGAGATCACAGGGGAGATGAGGCTGCACGGCTTGGATGGATGGACAGATGCATTGATAAGGATTGCAAGCGCTACAGCACCAGCGCTGAATGTCCAATCGCTTCTCCCTCCCTCTGTCGAGTTTCCTCTCATCTCAGTGGTCTCTTTCCCATCTCACCTTCTTTGTCCTTGTACACAGCATAAAAAAAATAATTTTCTTAATTTGTATTTTTGAATTTAGTGAGATTAATTGTGATGAGTAATTTTAACGTCTGATATTTCTGTTGAATAGGTTTGGCCGAGCAAAATCTAAATCTTTAAGTAGCCCGTTCCTGAGAGAGTCAGTGAACTAAACAAGCTAAGACAGACAATACTCCAAACACTCTTAAAATATAGCTTCTTTATTGGCATCTATGGTTCCATGAAGAACCTTTAACATCCATGGAATCTTTCCATTCCACAAAAGGTTCTTTATAGTGGAAAAAAAAAGGTTCTTTAGATTTCTAAAATGTTCTTCACGCTAAGAAAAAATGATTCTTTTAAAAACTGTTCACTGAAAGGTTCTTTGAGGAACCCAAAATGGTTCTTTGGCATTGCGTAGGCTAGTTTTATTCAGCAGGGTTGTCTGTTGAATTTAGTCAGGCTAATAAAAAAAAATGTGTAAGAAAAATCTAAACCTAAAAAAGGTATTAACAACTGGTTTTATTCAACCTACATACATTTATTTATACCAACAAAGTCCGATCATAGCTCTTCAATGTAACAGTTGCAGGTTAGCACTTTTTACAGAGTCGATTCTCTAAAAAAAACAAGTCATGTTAAGGTCTCACGTAAATTGTTTTGAAAGATGTTTGGATATTGCTACTGGAAAACGAGACAGAACCAATGATTGAGACAATGATTTTTGGAGTGTATATACCTCTTTCCCCCTCTCTGTTCTCCCCTTTCAGTTTTCTTGAGGCCTGAGTGCTCTCTAATGTCTTCATGTCCATTAGAAGGTAGGTCGAGGCATCATACTGACAGCTCTTTCGCTTTTGTGCACTGGATCAAAACTGCCTCCATTTTCGATGCGAGAATGTGGCAGGAGAGAATTACAGGTAGTTTCGAATGTGGTGGTGATGTTCAGGTCTGGACATATTAAGCCATAAAGCACTCAGTAGGTGTGTATGAGTAGGCGTTCATGGCTAGCAGCCACCACCATTGGGACTAAAATGTTCACCGTCACACCTTTGTTTAGTAAGTTTTAACTGTGACATCAATTTTATCAATTGGCGACATTTGTTTTGTTTGCAATATTTCTTTATTGCCTTCCCTTTGAAAAATCAGTGACATTGGCCTTGAAGCCTGTTATTGTCTTGCCTCTAGGACAGGCAGCTCAAAATGAGCTCGCCGGTTGCCATGGTTACCTCCCCAGAGACGCAAGCGCGCTTGTTTATCTCTGGCCAGTGTGCGCGCTCAAGCCGCTTGGCGCGGGGGCAGGCGATCCCGAGCAGATGTGAGCGCTCGGCTAGAGGGAACGATTAAAGCACACACGTCTCGTTGCTGCGAAACACGTCAATCTGCGGTGCTTTCACCTGCATGCATGTGAAAATCAAAACAGCTCGAATTAAAGATAACGAGGACTTTTGATACGCTCTGTCAACGCCGCGTGTGATTCAGCCGCCGAGCGCGCACGCCAGCGCTGACGTACGCAGCCAAAAATAAGCGGCGTATAAAAGGAGGATATGAAATGACCGCAGTCAGCTCCTGCTGCCATTGAGCGTGGGGCTGTGCCGCTGTCTGGAGGCGATATATGTCAGATGTCAGAGTGTGTAAGTCACTGGGTTGACCAAGCACAAACTCAGAAATTTCTGTCTTCACGTCTGGAACCTCTAGTGCTTTCAAAGATGCAGCGACTTTTTTTTGCATCGCGGAGAGATAATCATGATGAGATGAAAGAATTTCATTTTGCCACAGATGGGAAGGAGAATGCCTTTGATTTAAATGGTTTATGTATGAGCTCTGCCGCTGTTTAGCCTGGATTTCAACGAGTAGTGTGCTGCAAACTAAGAAGGCATTTTTATGTAATTGCTGGAAAGCGTCGGTTCGCTTAGGCCTAAAACAGTGTAAAGAAATGCCCTTCTATTTCCTTCTGTCCCCCCAGTTTTTTTAGACAAGTACCTGAGGTTAGCATCAGAGTCACCCTCCTAAAAATATCCGGCTTGCTGCACGGCAGGTCTTCCCTCAGGAACAACAGAGCTGTCCTGCTGTGGCCCAGCTCTTCACCGCTGCCCTAATTCATACACACACACACACACTCATGTAATTCGGTACTGTACCCCTCATTACACTCTCTCTCCACAGGAGGGATGTTCTCACATAAGAGAAAATTCTGTTACTCACCTTACCAAACTCATACCCATATGATTAAAACAATTAGGCTACTTTAAAGTAAAACTTTTATTTTGACATCGTCAATGTGTACTTTTTGAAAATGTACTTAAGTGTAACTTAAAGCAACTGCATGTGACTTTGTTTGACTGCTTTTTTTGTTTGTTTGTTTTTTCAAAATCATTATGATGAAATACTGACGTCTAATAAGGCTTCTGTTTATTTTTCTCGCATCTGCCAAACGTCTGTTTCGGGAGTAGGCTATGTAAGTTGGATGAGAGGGTACAAAAGTTACGTGAAATTTATGTGGATTCCTTTAGGGCTGCAACAAATGGACATGTACAGCTATCCACTGTTATGGCAGTGATGTATTTACAACAGTGAATTCCACTCACATAACTGTAGGGCTCCAAATACTCAAACCTATAGTTGTTTTAACAAACATATGAAAATGTACCCTGAAGCCCTATTTGCATAGAATTAGTATTACCTGGTGATCTCTAGTCATTTGTAACAGTTGCGGAGGTTGTCTGTGATCTTAATCCCGTACGAATCGACCATGTCTGTAATTTGTAAAGTAAAAATTCCCCCGCAAATGACCTACCATATTTCGCCGAACTCCAAGGTCCTGTGATAATATTAGTCCCGTGTGAATTAGGATCACTGTGATTTGGCCAGGATTTGGTTTCAAGGTTTTTGTTTCCAGTGTCTTTTTTATCCATCTTTCGCAAAGAATGGAGGCTGTGTTGGGGTGTTTTAATAGTATTTTGGATGCTGGGTCATATCGCTATACACCATACAACTATAGCCTACAATTTGCAGAAAGAGAAAGCTGGAAACCATCAGAAGAGCAACAACAAAAAGAATGATTAGATAGAGATGGATTTGCATGTATAGCAGCATTCGGTAAGGAACATTTGATATATAATGTTACGCAAAGCCTTGACATCATATCCGGGAGAAAGGTCAGTAAATTCGAGTAAAATCACAAACTTAGCTGATCCCCTGCGAATGCGCCACACGAAATTCAAATGTGGGGGGTAATTTCTAAATCACACGAGGTCCCCAGATAATACTTATCCTGTGTGAATAGGGCTTAAGTGCACATAAGTTGTTTGGAACAAAAAAATAAATAAATAACTGGAGAGTGAATCTAATGTGTGGTTACAATGCAGGTTAGAACAAGTGGCATTTGGCAACACAGAATTTTTGTGGTACATACAACGTTTGATGTCTGTTTCAGAGCTCCACAGAGGGCAAGATTATCAGTGAACAACTTTACTTTTAATACTTTCCTCAGAACACTTTGAGCACAGTCCATATGTCGTATAAACAACTTTTATGATACTTTTTGGGAGCTTGACAGACACAGTCTCATCTAATTTCATTATATGGAAAACAGCAGCCAGGATATTTGAGAATTAACCTTTTGTGTTCCATGGAAGAAATTACTAATTTCTTGAATTACGAATTACGAGAAATTAAGAAATACAGGTTTGGAATCTACTTCAATTGTACAATTTTGAATACTCGATCTTGAATGCTCGAACCCTTCGATCTTGGCATCACAATACTGTGTTTTATGACAACTCTACCTCTCCAAAACTTTCTAACAAATGTCCATCAGCCCCTCTGAGGTGTTACGGTATAATAATCCAGTTATCACCTCAAAGAATAGAGATGATGCCAATAACAGACCGTTTGAAAGCTTCCAGCACACTGGTCAACTGGTATTGTGCCGTCTCCATGCCAGGTGGGCGATTCACTGCAGATGCCACATGATGTAGCAGCCGAGCTAAAGTGGGCAAGGTTGGCACCAGCTCCAGCCTCTGTGCCCAGGTGGTGTCGTTGTGGAGCCAGAGAGGCATCAGTATTACACGCTTCCTTGGTTCATCCCCATGGACGCGGGCGACTAATTGCACAAACTGTGCCAGCGCAGATGAGGAGTGATTTGGCGCTGATGGGATTGGCTAATACAGGCAGGCTGGAGGTAAGGAAGAAAATCAATGAGCTTTAGGGCTGAGAGACAGAGAGCAAGAAACAGACAGCCACCCACCGACAAAGTGTGAGAGCCTGTATGCCTGATGGAGTAAACACATATATGAAACTCCCAGAGCTACCGATCTCATAGGCATGTGTGTGTTTGTCACACAGATCTGTATTTGCATTTATTGTAGATTTCATTCAAAATATACACGATGTATGTTTTTAGAACTTTGCCGTTTCGAGACTGTGCTGTATTGTGCATTGTGCCCAGTGCTTAATTTGTAAATAGTGGAACCAGAACAAGAACTGGTGAAGGATCAAGCAGGTTTGAGGGAGTGACGAATCTGGCAGGTGAGAATGTGTTTAACGCCTAATCAAGCACCCCAATATAACCACCTCTCCCACTATAATCGTCAAAGCAGATAGAACTGGAGCTGATACAATGTAAACAGTGTGACGTCAGGCTCTTGCAGTGTACACAGCTTTGTTCATTACCGTGGAGGGAATAAGTCTTCCTGCACTGCAACGCCCGCTTGTTGTGTCGATTGGGTGTAACAGGTGCATTGATAGCATTGGCACAGTCGTGGTGAGTTTCCTAATAACCTGCATTAGTGTAAATGAATATGCAAATAAGATTATTCTGCAAGCAAGGATAATTTTCTCCTGACTACACTAGTGGAATAGACTCCTAAGACAACCTCAACAAACAGGGTTCGTGTGCACATATGCCAAGATGTGACAGACAACAGAAAGGATTAAACTCACGATGTAATGGAAGTAGCTACAGAACTTTTCTTCCGTATTGTGACATACATCTGATATGTAACAGAAGAAAAAAATGTAGGGCTTGGTTCAACCCACTGAAGTCCTTCATGTCACCAGAGAGAAGTCAGTCATTTTATTGGAGAAAACACGTTTTGATTAAAAATAACAAGGTTTAAAATTTAAACATGCATGGATAAATCGTTCACAATAAGATCAATAGCATGCATTTAGAAAATAGATGGTGAATTTAAATTTCATGCAAACTTAAGGAGATATATATTGTTATTCTTGATTTTTCATGAAATCTATATGTGTCAATGTATGAGAGCAATCGAGGTTGGGGATCCACTAAAACACATGCCGGATCCAATTCCAGAGGTGCCAGATCTGTATCGGACTTGTTCCAGCAGAAATTAATTCTTAGGTTGTGCTTTAAAGGGGTGGTTGACTGGTTTTTTTAAAGGCTTGATTGTGTTTATGGGGTGCAGTCTAACATGTGTTAATGCATCGTTTGTTAAAAAAAACGCATTATTTTTCACATAATTTACCTTTATTCCACACCTCTCTGTCCCTTCTCCTCTGAACACACTGATCATTTCCTGCTTTTATGAAGCCCCGCCCTCAGAAATAGGCGATGGGCTCTGATTGGTTAGCTAGCCCAGTCAGTGTGTTGTGATTGGCTAAACCGCCTCTAGCGCGAGTCTAAACGTCCCGGCCCTCAACATAGCGGCATGTGCTCCGGTTATATTGTAAACAATGACGTCGTCTATATTGCTTATCAATATGAGCCCGATTGAGACGCAGAGGATATTATTGAAGAGGATCGTGCAGAACCTGTGCAAGCACGGCTTTTAATGGTAGGCCTAGGATTTTTGTTTGTTGTTGTCTCATACTTTTAGATACGCTGTTATTTGTAAATGCTACTGCTTCTGTTAGCTTTTAATATACAGTTTTATTCTGATTAAAGCTTTAATACAGTACAGCAACCGCATGCCCGTCCATGTTTAATGCTTCTCATAGCTATGTGAAAATAAGTGTATAATTGGAACAGTTCATTGCTGGAGCTGAGCTCCATGAGAGAGAGAGAGAGAGAGAGAGAAAGATGCAGAGCGTGTGCAGAGAAGGGCGAGGCCAGGAACAGGATGAGAACACTGCTTTAGAACATTGATTTTGAAACTTGTGAATCCATTAGAATCGTTAGAAAACAGAATCGCGATTCATATATGAATACATTTTTACCTGCACCTCTAGTTTCTCTTCCTCTTCTCTAAAGCAGCACAGCATGACCCCGCCTCCTTTGCTGCCTTTTCCCGAGGGCGGGGTTTATCTGGGTTTGTGATGTCACGAACCCGGGAAGTAACTCGTTGTAGTCCCTACCAGCCGTTTTTGTAGGCATTAGGGCTGCTCGATAAATCGCATGCGATATTTAACGCGCATCTTGTCAGTAAAGCCGGTTCTTTAATCAGCGG
>NW_015659967.1:114969-154250 GCF_001515625.1 Sinocyclocheilus rhinocerous | reverse complement strand
CTCTTCCTCTTCTCTAAAGCAGCGCAGCATGGCCTCGCCCCCTTTGCTGCGTGTTCCCGGAGGCGGGGTTTATGTAAAATTCTGGGTTCTTGACGTAACGGACCCGGGAAGTAACTCGTTGTAGTCCCTTACCAGTTGTTTTTGTAGGCATTAAACTGCCAGAATTTTAAAAGACAATATCTCCGTTTGCATTGAACTTTCAGCTTCGTAACTTTGCAGATATTGTTTATGATCAAACAGCAACATTACACACTAACTAACATTAAAAAAGTGAAATTGCAATCAACCACCCCTTTAAAACACCTTTTAGTTGTGACTATTCACAATATTGCACTGCATCTCATGCCTTGTGGTGTAAATTTCTTCTGAATTACATCGAAATTATACACACTATATCAAAGCTCCTTGATCGTACGGGTGCTGTGTTTAAATCCATGATTTTTCCTACAAACCAGCATGTATGTCTAAGCTGGGGGAGGGGACACATGCTTGCTGTAGGTGTTGTGGCCACGTCTGTAGGGGCGAATTGAGGCTTCAGAGCGAATCAATGCGTTTGAACTGAGGGATTGCAGCGGAGAGCCGCCACGGCAGCGCATAGCCAGCTGGAGCACGCACACCCACGCACACATGCATGCTGTCAGCCCGGCGCTCCCTCTCTCCCTTCACTGTCACCACCTTTCTTTCATGCAGACAGGACCGAGAAAGAGAGAATTTTAATGGAGGTCTCATCTGAGCTCTCTGAGGTGTTAGCTATGTTCAGGGAGATAGACAAAGAGAGGAGGCTCCTATGACAATTGATGAAAAGGCTTCTCTCTTTTCCGATCTATTCTCAATAGAGAAATGCATATCTCTTGCACACAAGTCCTTTCTTTCACCTCATATGTATGCAAATCGAGCATCCTATGCAAATGGGCCAGGCTGGCGAGGAGGGGGGCTTTCAAACCTGCTGTGCCTCCAGCTTCCAATCAGTTATTCAAGACGCACACGGCGGCGTGCACCTGAATCCACGGGTGAATGGAAATCCTGCTGCAGTTCCGCAGTCAGCGTCACGCCGCTCACCTCGTCGCACCGCCGATGATCGCCGTAGCTGCTGCCAATCTTTGCATTAGTTGCTGGCATCTGCATCTGCTCCACGCCCTACAGCGGCACCACTGTCGCACCGCAGCCCTGAATTTCCTATGTGTGATGTTAAGCTGCTTTCTCAGGCACGGCTGTTTGCGCCTTCTGGTGAGAGACTTAGCAGGCCGATGGCATCATTTGCTTTCACGCTTTTCACGCACAACTCCCCCCACCGCTACATCTCTGTCTCTCTCTCTCGCATGTGTGAGGATGGGGATCTTGTGAGGGAGAGACAGTGTTCTCCAGCCTCAAAGCTCTAAGCTGTCAGAGAATGTATGTGCAGACACGACTCCTGCGTGGCGCTGTGTCAAAGCACCCAGCAGAGGCGAATGCCAATGCCTTTAAGAGACCTTCATCTGAGCCGTACTCACAAGACAGGATTTGCATGGACTACTTGATCTAAATATGCAGGGTTTTATTTGGGTTGTGAATTAAAAGGTTAGTTCACCCCCAAAAAAGGAAATTCTGTGATCATATATTCACCCTCATGTCGTTCTGACTTTCTTCCATGGAACACAAAAGGAGAAAATTTGAAGAATGTGCACACTGCTCTTTTCCAACTAAAACATACAATAATGGAACATTTATGATTCATAATTTTTGCTCTTTTCCACACATAAAGCTGTCAAATGGCTTTGAAATTTTTGTGTCGAACTGTGTTGGTTTTGAATCAGATTTGGGGTGTAAAAGTCCTGCAACCATTCAAGACCCCAAGACGTGCATCATGAAAGTCACACATAAACAGCACTGTGAAGAGAGGTACTGAATGTTGCTTAGGGTAAAAATATTTTCAGATTGATGGTACCTCTCCAGGGAGGCTCAGCTGTGCTGATATACTTGGTTAAAACACCCAAACAGCAGTGAGTCAGGAGCCTGTGAGGCGTACACTGAGCCGCTGAGTTAATATCCTAAAACAACCTGTCATGCACTACACACACATTTATCACCCAGAGCTCATGTATGTGCATACACAGCCCTAGCACAAACCACTATGCACAAACACACAACCCTCCCCTGAAAACACAAACAAGCACGCAAACACATTTCATCTCAGCCTCAAACCCTCATAGCTGCTATTCGTAGTTGGTCCAGTTTATAAAAATGACTGCAGAATCTCCAAAGCAGCTAGGCTAAGGCCTGAAACATACTTCATGCAAATATGCAAATTCGATTTCACACTTTGTAGAGTTCCAAAATGTGCTTTCTCAGCATTGCCACAAGGGGCACTACAGCAGGTATTTGTAAAAGTCTTTTATGGTCAGTATATCTTTCAGGTCAGCTGCTACCATGGTAGAGCAACATTTGAAGAGAATCTTATAGAATGAATGGAAGTTTTAGCTAGATACCCAAATGATGAAACAGGCCTTATTACTCCATGGCAATATATTAGCCAAACATTTGCATTTGTTATTCAAGTTATGCTCATACGGGTTGTTGTCTTTCATTGTCTTGTTTATGTGTTGCTCTTGCCATATTTATCTCCCTTTCCTCCAAAGCTCATCTCTGTGAAACTCTCTTTGCAGTCTTCAAGGATTGTGTCTAAGGGAGAAAAAACTAGCCTGGCTCATATTAAAGATCTTCTCTTTGAATGGGTCTTGAAATGCTTGAGGGTGGTGTTTCACACACCTGCTGTCCCAATGTCAAATCAACAGCAATCAATCGTATTTCTTAATTACAACACTGCATGCACACACACACATTTCTGCACAGGAAATTTGAAGATAACCAAATGAGATCTGTTGGTGAAAGAGAGAGAATACTGGCTCAAGGACTGCATTAGAAAGGGATAGAGGGTGACAGTATGAGACAGGCAGATGAGAGACAGCGAACTGGAGTGCTATTGTATAGACTTCACCCAGGTGCAGGGCACATTGAGTCAGACAGGAGCCTCAGCTGAATGCTCCATTTTCAGAGCAGCACGGACACCACTGTCCTCTATCCGCTCAAAAAAGAAGAGAGAGAAAGAGACGTTTCCCCAGCAGGAGGACATGACCTTCAGTCTATCCCTGCATCCAGCCCCTTTAGCTTGCAGCCGCAAACACAGCCCTCTTTAAACCACGGCTCTTCGCTCAATTACGTTGCAGGTAATTTGTGTGGTATTGGAGATTAAAGTTTAATTAGGGCGACTGTAGTACTTTGGGCCTGGGTTTAATATAATCTCGGTGAACTGGCTGCTTGTGAAGTGCCCTGATGTCAGGCTGAGGTAGATGGGATCCAATGCCGCTTTTCATCAACAAAGAACAAAGAATCCCGACTCCCCCAGCCCTCTACTGGCTTGGCTGAGATCCACCAGCACATTTTCACTCACCCATCCCTGTCCACACTCCCCCACCACACATACACACTCACAGCCCCCTAGCAAACAGCGGCACAGAAGGTTTGGACAGAGAGAGACAGCAAGAGAAAAGCAAAATGAGAATGAAAGAGAGCGGGAAATAAATATGCCAAAGCCAGTGCGTCCCTTTGTCTTGGACCTCATTCGCAAGCCGCGGACTCTCTGAGCATCAGAGAAAGCATTTCTGACAGAGCAATCGAATCGTTGGGCACTTTTCAAAGAGCAAATCCTCTCCCCCACCACCCACCCCAGCCTTGGCAAGATAGAACGACCCGTACGCGCTGTCAAAGAGCATGTTGTTGCATGGATGTGTGCATTTGCGTTCCGAAGGAAGTGAGTACAGAGGCGTGTGGAGGCGGTCAGCATTAGGGTCTAAAAGAAGCCAAACAATAGATCCCAAACAGGATTTTACAAGACATTGGGAGCCTCGTTCCAAAGTCAATTTGATTCCACTAGATGAGGGTGCCAAGAAGAAAAGAGGGGGGGAGGGAAATCAATGACAAAACTGCCTGGCAATAAACGATCTCCATTCCATCTTCAACCATCTATCCCTCCCTCCCTTCCTCATCTACTATCTCATTCCCGCTTTGCCTGCAGTCTACCCCTTCACCCTGCTCTGATTTCATCCATGCTGTCAGTGGATTGCTGAAAGAGAGGCTTTTAGTGTCAGTCCATCTGGATTTTCAGCGCTAGAAAATTCCCCTGCTCATTCCTCAGGTAACAGGACGGTGGTTGATAAGACAGAAAGTTGGGATGACATACATGGAGCATGAAGAGACCGGGAACATCAAGGGCACCTTCCGGGAATCGCCCGAGGTTCTGCCACAAAATAGAAAAGACCCCAGCATGTGCACCTCTGCTACCCTCCAAACCTTGCCACCAGTTAGTTTTACACCGCTTTCTTCTTTTTTCCTTTAATTGTATTATAATGTCCTTTATTGTGCATCCTCTACCTGGCAACCTTGAATTCCAGCCAGTTCTTTCACTCATCCTGCATTTAGACCAACCTAAGAGCCCAAGCCAAGTGAGTGTCCATGTCAGCTGTCATTGCTGGAGCAGAGAGCAACTCTCTTTGATGGTTCTCTCTCCGAGGGGCGTGAGATGAAATGATGATCTGCTATGTAAAATAGATCAAATTGGCACGATCTTGTGGCCAAGCTTCAGAGATACGCAGATTTGTCATTCAGAGAGAGTACAGTGACTGTTATGTCCTTTCACTAAACTGCCAGACTGACAATTATGGCAGAGAGGTAAACAGATAGATAGATATCTATAGCCGGGTTTCCATTATAGATTTGCGCAAAACTTTTGAAATATTTTATAAATGTTGATAAAAAAACCTTTTGAGGAATGACGGCGTTTCCATTAACCAATGTTATGTGACTAAGTTTATTGGAGGTTATAGTACATTAAAGAATGATCATGTGACTTTTACGTACGTCAGGTGAGTTGTAAATGCGAAAAAAACCACTGCAGTTTTGCGAAATATTCCTTTTTTCGAATTGCCTGAAAAACCACCTCATGCGAACGTAAGAACTTTTTTGTGATATATGGGAGTTTTTGCACAATTGACGTGTTTCCATTAAGGCGCATCTTCAATTTGCAATTTCAATTTGCGCAATTTGAAGGGTCATGGAAACGCGGCTTATGCCACGCTGGGAACTGATAGCAATGGAAGAATCAAAAGCTGCCCATGGGAAATGCGATGGAGTAAAGCACAAAAGGGGTAGAGGTGTGTGGATAAACATGGGCTGTGTGTCAAAATCTAGTGAGCTAACCTAGACAACATGTTTGGGGACCATATGTAAATGCAGCATTTTGGGGCAGTCAGCTGAGGTAGTGACTTGTCTGCGCAGATAGCATGTTTGGATATCGTGCAGAATTTTTGGCCATCAAAGCCTACTAGACAGCATTTTTAAGAACCACTAAGGAAACACTAGAAAACACCTAAGAACCAATGCGTGTGTTGCCCAGAAACACCATCTAGGTAGGCAGCTGATTTGGTTTTGAGCCAAGGCCTTTGTCTGTCACTGCTCCGCAGCTCCTGAATGCAACAACACACGGCGTCGTCTCAAGGTCACTACCAGCGTGTCCCCCGCTTCAGGGTAGAAAGGTTAATCTGTAGTTAAGGTGGAGCCAAAATAGGACAGAGCAGGGGTGCGGTGCAGAGATATGAGGCGGAAAGAAAAGATGTGTGAAAGAGAGAGAGAGATATCGGTAGCGTGAGTGACACTGCGACCGCTTCGCATCATCAATTAGCCGAGCTGAAGTGACATGCCTCACAGGGAGAAATAAATGACTGTGCCCTTATTGAGCGCAGCAAGGCATATAGCATTTCAGGCCAGTAATGTCATTGTGCCTTTGTACCAGCGTTATTGATGAAGTCTGTCTCAAAGAAAATAATCCCTCGGCACGCCACCATTTGAGACTTCTCATACCGTCTGAAAGATCAATGTAAGCGATCTTCGGGACGGAAAATGCGCTGGGAGAACAAAATGCAGCGAGTGTGAGTGCGGGCTGGGGTGTGGAGAGCGTGGCCACAGCGGAGCGCTGCAGCAGAGAGAGGGTGAGATCAAAGTGGAGAGCTGCTTCACTGGAGCGCAGCACTGGGAGACTAGAGCGCAGCGGTCTCACCTGCCGCAAAACCTCCCTCTCTCTACATCTGCTGCACCTCACCCCTTTGCTAGGCTAATGCCCTCTCCTGCACACGCAGACCTGCTGAAGAATATCAATCAGCCTCGCGCCCCAATTTATAGCAGCTCGTTCTTTTAAATGTAGCTTCGCAATTCCCCAGATACTGTGTGCCTGGTTATATGCGCACATACAGGCTTGTTCCTTGTTGCCACGGAGGCTGTATCTAAGAATTGAGAGATGTTGTGCGCCATCAGCAGTCGGCGTTTATGTTTAAGTCCGCCATAAAGCAGTTTAAAGCCTATCGTGCTGGTGCAAACATGCACTTCAATCTTATTTAGGTCTTATTCGGGCTCTCGGAGAGGAGCTTTAGAGCTGATTTACCTGCGTCCTCACAAACACACACACCTCACGTCTTTTGCCTAGTATCACATACTCTAATTCACAGACAAAAATCTATCACATGGAGAGGGCTCTCACCATGCCATTCCCAGCACCCTCTGTGAACAGCTCTTATTTCAGACCCCTGAGGTGTGATGCCTTGGGCACCGCTGGCACAGATGAAATGGGCACCAGGCGAGGTGGTACTAAAAAAAGTACCAGGTACCAGGTACTGTACCCAGTGGAAAACTCCCAAAAGTGAACCGTACTGAGCCGTACCGTGCCGTACCATGCAGTGGAAAAGCGCCACTAGACAGCGTTTGGGGACCATATGTAAATGCAGCATTTTGGGGCAGTCAGCTGAGGTAGTGACTTGTCTGCGCAGATAGCATGTTTGGATATCGTGCAGAATTTTTGGCCATCAAAGCCTACTAGACAGCATTTTTAAGAACCACTAAGGAAACACTAGAAAACACCTAAGAACCAATGCGTGTGTTGCCCAGAAACACCATCTAGGTAGGCAGCTGATTTGGTTTTGAGCCAAGGCCTTTGTCTGTCACTGCTCCGCAGCTCCTGAATGCAACAACACACGGCTTCGTCTCAAGGTCACTGCCAGCGTGTCCCCCGCTTCAGGGTAGAAAGGTTAATCTGTAGTTAAGGAGGAGCCAAAATAGGACAGAGCAGGGGTGCGGTGCAGAGATATGAGACAGAAAGAAAAGATGTGTGAAAGAGAGAGAGATATTGGTAGCGTGAGTGACACTGCGACCGCTTCGCATCATCAATTAGCCGAGCTGAAGTGACATGCCTCACAGGGAGAAATAAATGACTGTGCCCTTATTGAGCGCAGCAAGGCATATAGCATTTCAGGCCAGTAATGTCATTGTGCCTTTGTACCAGCGTTATTGATGAAGTCTGTCTCAAAGAAAATAATCCCTCGGCACGCCACCATTTGAGACTTCTCATTCCGTCTGAAAGATCAATGTAAGCGATCTTCGGGACGGAAAATGCGCTGGGAGAACAAAATGCAGCGAGTGTGAGTGCGGGCTGGGGTGTGGAGAGCGTGGCCACAGCGGAGCGCTGCAGCAGAGAGAGGGTGAGATCAAAGTGGAGAGCTGCTTCACTGGAGCGCAGCACTGGGAGACTAGAGCGCAGCGGTCTCACCTGCCGCAAAACCTCCCTCTCTCTACATCTGCTGCACCTCACCCCTTTGCTAGGCTAATGCCCTCTCCTGCACACGCAGACCTGCTGAAGAATATCAATCAGCCTCGCGCCCCAATTTATAGCAGCTCGTTCTTTTAAATGTAGCTTCGCAATTCCCCAGATACTGTGTGCCTGGTTATATGCGCACATACAGGCTTGTTCCTTGTTGCCACGGAGGCTGTATCTAAGAATTGAGAGATGTTGTGCGCCATCAGCAGTCGGCGTTTATGTTTAAGTCCGCCATAAAGCAGCTTAAAGCCTATCGTGCTGGTGCAAACATGCACTTCAATCTTATTTAGGTTTTATTCGGGCTCTCGGAGAGGAGCTTTAGAGCTGATTTACCTGCGTCCTCACAAACACACACACCTCACGTCTTTTGCCTAGTATCACATACTCTAATTCACAGACAAAAATCTATCACATGGAGAGGGCTCTCACCATGCCATTCCCAGCACCCTCTGTGAACAGCTCTTATTTCAGACCCCTGAGGTGTGATGCCTTGGGCACCGCTGGCACAGATGAAATGGGCACCAGGCACTTCACTGCAGGGAGGGCAGGTTTGCTTTTTCGCTCCCCTTAGCGTTACCATGCCAACGGTGGCAGGTTTCCGCATTTAAAGGGCACTCTCTGCAGCCTCTTAATAGAGGAAGCAGCAAAATAACTCAATGTATTCGGGAGGGAAAGCGTTGAGCGCAATACTAAGCTAATTGGAGGATTTGTGTCTTCTGCGCAAGTCATTCTAAAGTATCGCCTGCTTCCGCAGTCATTATCACACTGTTGATATTATGACTCATGATTTTTGAATGATGAGGTTGTCAGTAAAAATACAGTTATGTGGAACATCGCCACATTTGAAAAGGTCTTACGTAATCCTTTTATCACATAATGTCTATAAGAAGTCATATCTTTTTTTCAGTGACTACTGACAAATTGTGTATACAGTAAACTCTTTAAAAAATGTGTAAGTACAATTTAAAACTAATTTGTGTGAAGTGTTGTCCTGCAAAATAGAAACAGCAAATGAGAACTATATGGTGTAGATGGAAATGCTTACTGCAAACTATTGAAAATTGTACATGGGATATTTTAACTAAATTGGAAAAGACATGAAGCTGATTCATTTGTAATTAAGAAAAGCTATAATAGTGTACTCTTTATTGACCTTTCCTTTTGTCATGTAATAGATATGCGGTAACACTTTAGTATAGGGACTAATTCTCACAAGTTGCTTATTAGTATGCCTATTATTAACATATTGGCTGTTTATTAGTAGGATACTTATAAAGCACATATTCTGCATGACCATATTCTACATCCAACTACCTTGCTAACAATTAATAAGCAGCAAATTAGGAGTTTATTGAAGCAAAAGTCGTAGTTAACGGTTTGTTAATAGCGAGAATTGGACCTTAAAATAAAGTGTGACCAGATATGCTTATTTACTCCATTTTTTCAAGGTAAATCGGTGAGCAAAACAACAACACTTGAAATACCGTGAAGAAGAACAGAATGTTCTAGACATTCCAGGTGTCTATTGCGGATAATGCCTTCCACCCTTTATTTTCTGGAGACTGCTGTTTCTCTGTATGGTTCTGTTCTTTCAAAGGTCAGTAAAAAGCCGCAGTGATGTCAATCAAAATGACAATCTCTGAGAGATAGGCCTCACGCCTGGCCAAGACAGAAAGTCCAGTTGAAAGCTTCGGATCTGATTAGCATCTTTCAGTCCACTGTGAACCATACAAAGCCATATGAGCCATCTCTGGAAAACCTTATATAATAATATTTTTTAACCCCAAATCGTCTCTAGAACATGCTATTTGCCTTTAGATTCAGGTTGTAAAGTACGTTTTTACTAAATGAATGCATCTAACTTGTATGTCTGTGCAGTTCTTGCAGGAAACAGATTAAATTTGATCCTCAAATTCAGTTCATGTCCTTAACGGACTGCGCAGAAATTGAATCGACCCCCTACCCTGACCTTCACTCCCACCCTCTTTTCCTTCTTCCTTGGCATCTTCTTTCCTGACTCAATGTTTGCTTTGGTTGAAAGCTCCTTATGTGCAGATTGTCTTTCTTGTGCCTTGTGCCCCTCAATCTCATAACTAAGCTGTTTTATGAAAGATTCGGAAAATGCCAGAGAGCTGGTTTATTGATTTATTATTTCTCAAATCCATCAGTGTGAGAGTATTCCTTCACCTTTTTTCTAAAGCAGGGAATTTGTATTAATTCAGATCTTGACTGCATGTGCTCCAAACAATATGAAGCCTTCATAGGAATCCTCCAAATCAAATTAGAACGTCGTAAGTGACTGTAGTGGACATAAACAAATGCTAAAAGAATAGAACTAGAGTACTTTTCAGTACTAAATAATAAATTAGAGTTACAAATGATATTTCTTTCAGATATTTTCACTTCTTTCATATGTTTCAGAAATTTTAGATATTTTTAAGAGACCTTTCAACATTCCCTGCATAATCCATAGGAAATGCATAATTGAGACATGATTGCCCAACGCTCAATCTGAGAGCGACAGTGAAACCTGCCTCTAGAGGTGATGTAATCAAGGAAAGGTTATTGACTGCATTTGAGATAAACACACATGCAGACATAACAGAGCATATTCTATTTATACATGCAGTCACTCTACTGTTAATGAATGATTGCATTTTGTAGTGAAAAATCTCATGGGGAATTCTGCCTTAAAGTACGTAGAAGCTCATCGAGCTCACAGCTGGCTTAAACATATTCCTCCACAGTCTCTGTTTCTGCATCAAAAAGCCTCAAAAATACAACATGAAGAAGAAACACTGCAAACAGCACCTATGAATCAAGGAAACAGGAATAGAATTTTACCAACATATCTGTTTTTTAAAGTTGGCATCCATTCACACCTACTTTGTAGAACTACAGAAACTAAGTTTGAGAAATATAGCCATAGATTTGGACTCATTTTGGATATGGGCCAGTCCATGCTGCTACAGTCATGGTTAGTTCTACAGTAAGAGTATCTTTGTCATTATTGGGCACCCCAGGAGACAAATTCTGCCCTCTCAGCAGACCTAGAAAACTTACTGTACCTTTTAGACCATGCTCTCAACAGATCTGTGGCTGTGTCAGCAAGACAGCCACACACACGTCTTTAATCAGCTGCACACAGTGGATGTCATGCAGTATGTTCAAGCAAGATGATCTGAATGCCAATGATTCCGGAAAAAAGTCTTTGTGTGGGAACAAATTTAATGTTTATCTTAAACATATGAATGCAGTTGCAATAATATGCGGAAGGGAAAGCAGGATCAGTCATGTCACTTGCTCACTCTGGCCAGCTTGTACATTCCAACACATACTGTATGCATTTTTCAAGGCTTAAAGCATAGATCCCGAGTGGTCCTATTTGGGTCACTGTGTAAACAAGCAAAGCAGCAAACAAGCACAACTGAAGCAGTAGTGGATGGTGGGGCCTCTCGGGAGGCTGCTAAGAGGGGAGTACGTTGCTCTTGGGCCTGATGGCTTCAGACAGTGCGCTAGTGAGATGAATAATGTGTGTGTCTGATGGGACTGGGCGGCCATCCCTCGACAGGCCTACAGCACTGGAGTGGAGAAATAGAACAGCCTCCATCTATGCCTACAAAACACACACTTGCTACTTTGAACTCACTGCTGAGAGAAAAGAATATTACCAGAAAATCGCATTGCCAACTGTATCAAATTACTGGGCAAGATATATGCAAATAGCGCAGATCAAAAACAAAGTAACACCAATAATAGAATCCTTTTATTGCACATGCACAATATTGAATATAATGCTGTTTTATTTTAATATAATACTTCATGAACCAATAATAAAATGCTTTGTTTGTTTGTATACATGGTCCTCATGAACACATCTTTTAAAACCATTGTGTGTTAAAGAAAATTCATATTAATAATAATAATAGTAATAATAATAATGTTGTACTTTATTTTAAGGTCCAGTTCTCACTATTAACAAACCATTAACTATGAATTTTCCCTCAATAAACTCCTAATTTGCTGCTTATTAATAGTTAGTAAGGTAGTTGTTAAGTGTAGGTGTTGGGTAGGATTAGGGATGTAGAATATGGTCATGCAGAATATGTGCTTTATAAGTATGTAAACAGCCAATATGTTAATAATAGGCATGCTAATAAGCAACTAGTTAATAGTGAGAATTGGTCCCTATAATAAAGTGTTACCTAATAATAATACTGTAGCTGCACCTATCATAGGTATTTACCACAGAGGATGCTACCACCAAAATGTAGACTAGAAAGGCTCAGATTCCTAGATTCAATAAAATACAACAATGATTGATTGCAGCTGCAGTAAGGGAGAGTAGAATTTTATAGTCTCACTGAGAGATATATGATTTGATTTTATGAATGACAGAGTGTGTGTATATTCTAATATGATTTGTTTTAGGACAAACACAGCAATGAATTCAAATTAATTGAATGAGAGAATGATCACTGATAAGAAAAAGAAACCACTAAGCACAGCCTCTCTCTTTCTATTTTTTCTCTCTCTTTCCAAAGAGCCCCCTAGCCGGAGTCATGCAGTCCTTCAGAGAGCGGAGTGGTTTCCATGGCAACCAGCACTGCTACCAGCAGGAACCTCAAGAATTATCACGCCTTGAGAGTTATAGACATCATCACAGCCAGTCCAGACAGGGCTACGAGCCACACTCTCTAGCTGCTGCAGAGATGTCAACAGCAGGAGCGGGTTCTAAAGACTGTTATGGACAGCAGACCTATCCCATCTACACCAGCACCAGTGGTAATCAGACTAAAAAACCTTATAGAGGAGCCAAAACTCCAAACCAGCATCTGCAGGCTGGCTACAGCAATCACATGGGCACTGGATACACAGCCCAGTACATGAGTGAAGGTCACTTGCAGCAAAAATGGGATGAGTCACCTCAGATGACCCAGTTTGAGCAGGACATGGTGGGACGGCTGGAGTCTGGGGTCAGTGGGTCATCCCAGTACCTAGAGCAGAACATGCTAGCTATCTCTCAAAGTCAGTGCCATCTACCTTCGCAGTCCTCTGCCCCAACCTATACAAGTCCTCATCAACAGGGCCTCCCACCCAATCCAGCACCATCTCCTTTAATGTATCCACAGGGTCACCTCAATTTCCCCCAGCATTCGCAACATCCGTCTTCATCTTCGTCATCTTATATGGAGAAATGTAATGCAATGCCGCATGGCTACAAAGGGTATGGTATACCACCTAATGCCCAGTATGGAAGACAACTCGGCAATCACAGCAGTCTAAAGCAGAGTGGATACAGACCTCAGAATAATTACGGTTATCAGCAAACTCCATCAAGGTCTGGATTTGAACAGGGCTCCCTGCAAGGAATGTCTGCTACACAAGAGAACCTTCAGAAATTCCAGCACTACAATCAGCCCCAGCAAAACTACTGCATAACAGATATTTCTGTAAGGTCACCAGAACAATACTATCAGAACTGCAGTCCAAGCTCTAGTCATTCACCTGCAAGGTCCGTGGGAAGGTCTCCCTCATACAATTCCACACCTTCCCCCTTAATGCCAAACCCTGATTCATTCCAGTATGGCCAACCTCCCATCAACTCCGGGGCTTCATCATCCGCAGGTCTGCAAGACCAAAATATGCTGATGCCTCCTCATACTCATTCATCACCCAGTGTGAACCACCAGTCCCAGAGCTATTCTGGCTCCATGAAAGAACGATTTTCGGAAAAGCTCTTGTCCAACCCCAGTTTGTGGAGCCTCAATGCCCTGACGTCTCAGGTTGAAAACATCTCCAACAATGTCCAGCAGCTGCTGGTGTCCGAGGCCCTTATGGCTAACAAAAAGACCAGCAAGCGAAATCATCCAAAAAAGGGAGAAGACTATAGAGGTCAGTTAAAGGGTATGGAAGAGTCATCTTGTCCTGATAACCAACATGGTCCTCCTCCATCCGATGCTTACACCATTTCCAGGTCCATGACAGCAGAACTGCAGGAGGGAGGATACTCTAGCAGCACTGAGGACCAGATGGAAAGGAGCTACTACTATTTTGGTCAGGAAAAAGGTCAAGCACAAACCCAGACACACTCACGTCTCAGCCTTGACACAGTGTCTACTTGCTCATTAAACTCAGCTGACGATATATCCGTTAGGTCAGGTGACTCAGTTCGAAGTCTCCAGAGTGTAGTGTCTGAGGATAATCTCAACTGTGACCCAAGAGTACAGAGAGTACTGACTGGAGAGGAGCCCAACAGCTCTCTCCGTTGCATTAGAGATGAGAGGTCTCCTATCAGTGTAACAGTTCCAAGTCCTATGAAACAAGAGAGCAATTCACCACCAGACATAAAGCGTTCAGATAGCACTCTAAAGGAGAACTTTGAGGAGTCAGCATGGACTGAGAGGATGGCTGATGAGGAGGAAATTGGACAAAGAAAGCTGTCTGCAGAGCATGAGTGCAAAGGAGAGGTTGCGGAAAAGCAAGAGAAGTGGCTGGAGGATGAGAAAAGTCCTTCTCTTTTTCATAAAATAAACAAAGCAGTATTAGAGGAAGGTTACTCTTATGAAACTGAAGAAAATATCTACCAAGGGCTGCAAAACAAATTTGACTCAGAAAAAGAAAACTTGTCAGAGATGGACTGTTTTTCTGAACTTAACCACAAGTGTAATGAAGGCACAGAAATAAAATCAGAAAATTTCAAATCAGAACCACAGACCAATGCTGAAATGCTTGTGAAAACATCACCCAACAATTCAGGCACTGATCTGTATTTGCCGGAGAAAGAAGAAACTTCAAAGAGTGAGGATTCCATAGAGAACCTCACATGCACTGATGGACCAGTGGACACCCTTGAGGACCAGCCGTCTGTCCTCTCCCATAATACCACTGAAGTGAGAGATGAAAATGAGAGTCTGACAACCTCAGAGGAGGTCGTTAATAATAGAGCAAGAGCACAAGAGTCCTTTGCAGAAGTCTGCAGTACATTTGAGGAAATGGGAAACATGCCACAAGTCAACACAGAAACTGCAGAATGCTTTGCCCAGGACACACAACAAAGAGGCAACGAAAGGAGGTCAGCCACATGTGACATTGCACCTCAGCCTCACATTGCCAAGAGTGGCTTCTCAGCTCTCAATGAGAAAACAACACCTTTGGCTCAGGCTAGGGATCATCACATCGATCGTAGTGATGCAAAGGTACTGGAGCCTGACTCTCCTCAGTTGCCGGGCAAGTCAATACTGCACTCTGCACCATCTTGGGCTGACACCCCACCCTCTCCCAAGAAAGGGGATGAGGATATGGAACCGGGGATAAGCTGTCCCAGTGCAGTGACTCCCTCAGCCAAACCAGAGCCTATGGCCCCATCTGCACATACAAGAATGTTCGGTAAGAAACATGCACGGGGCAGGAGAAGACTAATGCATTCAAGTGTGGGAATCAGAAGGCAGCTAAGTGTAGAAGGAGACAGTGCTCCACCTTCTGCCCAAAATACCAGTATGCCCTCCAGCAAAAGCACCCTTATTCTTGACCAGATGGAAACTGCCCACCAGGATATTAGCAGTCAAACACCAAAACTTGTGACAGAGAGTTTACCATCACGGATGTGCACTCGCTCCTACGGTTCACAAAGTAGCCCAAAAGTCTGCCCTCAAGAGAGAAAGAAACCAGGTCCAAAGCCTGGTCCAAAACCAGGTGTGAAGCCAGGTCCAAAACCAGGTCCAAAGCCTGGTCCAAAATCAAATCTAAAACCTGGACCGAAGCCTAGTCCAAAATCAATTTCAAAACCTGGTCCAAAACCAGGACTTAAACCTGACGTTATGCCCAGTGTAAAACCTGGTCCCAAACCAAGTTTAAAATGCACAGGACCCACAGAAAATGCAAAGCCTGGTCCAAAACCTGCTTTAAAGCCAGGTACTAAACCTGGTCCTAAATCTGTTTCTAAACTAGGCTCAAATTCTGCAGCTTTAGCAAGAGAAATACTTGTTCCAAAGCCAAGTCAAACCACCGCAGAGTCAAAGACAACTGAGGGCTCAGTACCTAAAGGACCAGGCCGACCAAGAGGAATCACCTCTAAGATCAAATCAATAAAGCGAGATGAAAATGTTCAGATTACAAAAGACCATACCAAGGACACACACTGTACACATGAACTTATTTTGCAAGATGTGACCACAGCATTAACTTTGGACACACTTGTTGGTGTTGTGGACACCACTAAGGATGAAACTGTGGGTTCCACTTTGGAATCTACTCTAGACAGCAGTTGTGTGAAGTCCTTAGCAAGAGATCAAAAGTCCATGGTGCTGAGATCACGGAAACAAACCAGAGAAAAGCTGACTGAAGTTGAAGAGCAAGAGAATGATAAATCAACTGAGACACCTTCAGCAATGTTCATACACTCACAAATACAGGATGCTACTGTGGATCAGTCATGTAAGACTGAATCTTCAAATCTTGAATTACCTAAGCAGAAGGATGTTTCTACAGATTCACTTCAACAACCAAATGAAGAGGTGGTTTGCCTCAAAAGAAAATCCAGTTTACCATCCTCAGAAACAAAAAAGAGAAAGAAAGGTGTGCAAGAAAGTGAAGTGAAGACGCAGGAGCCTCCATCAGATACAGTCACAGTAGTCTGTATTGCACAGAGAAAGCGAAAGAGAGGACAACACTTGCAAGCAGAATCTGAAAGCGCCACTGTGACCACTGATAACACTCCCACTGATGATGTCAGTGACATGCCTTCTGTACCTCCTCAGTGTCCCACTAAAACCAAATATTTGCCTCCTCGGAAAGGCAGGGGACTTAAATATGAGGCAATGGTTCAGAAAATCACATCCCCAGGGTCCAAAAAGCAACCTGTAAATATCCAACCAGATACTGTACCAGAAGAATCAACATTAAAACCAGTGCCACAGGTATCGGAGCAGAAAGAGACAATGAACGCCCCTGAGGTGACTCACGAGGTGGGCGAGAGTACAATAAGTACACAAGAGACCCAAAATACAGGAATTCAAACTCCAAGGAAAAAGAGGAGAAAGTGGGCCACTGTAGAGAGCAGTGATGCACCAGATGTAGCCCTGGAGGCCGGGAGCCTCGTTATCAACACACCAAGGCTAGCCAAACAGAGAGCCATTAAAAACAACCATGAGATGCATCTGAAGCAACGAAAGAGGAGAAGAAAAGGCATTGAACCACCAGAAAGCATCCCCATTGTGGAGCAACAGGAGCCTATACAGACTGATGTTTTGCCCCCACCTCCACCCACCTTCTCTTTACCAGAAACAGGTGAACAGACACAGTATGAGGAGCCACCAACAGAATTATGCTTACCACTAATAAAACCCAAACGAGGCAGGCGGCCATCACTCAAAATCAAACAGGAGGAACTCTCAAGTCAAACAGATGACAAAGTAAAGGAGAAAAAAAAGCCTGGGCCAAAAAAAAGGGTTATGAATGTCCTCAAAGTTGTAGTGAAGAGGCCTAACATAAAGACAAAATGCAGCAATGATCTCTGCCCAACAGTGAAAGGAACATTATCAGACTTGTATTCAGCAATGAGTAACGACAAATGTTCTTTTAGACCATATGTACACATTGACAGCTCTTTGGAGCCAGCATCTCTTTGTACCATTGTCAACAGGCCTGAGGAAGAGCAGATGCTCAGCCAGGTAAGAAAAAAGAGTGCAGCTAAAATGAAAAATCTAGTCACAGTTACCAAGGCAGTATCAAACTCCTCGGCAATGCTCCAGGGGCCCTTAGTTAACAAAAGCCTAATTGACAGGTGTCTAACGTGCTGCCTATGTGGAAAGCCAGCAAATTACAGAGAGCTTGGGGACTTGTGCGGCCCCTATTATCCTGAGGACTGCATACCACGAAAAATGCTGTCATCATCACACAGGAATGATTTCAGGCAAAACAGCAACTGTGCAAATGAGACAGAGGTCAGCTGCATCACAGAGCAAATGAACTCACAGGGTGCATGTGAGAAGGATGCCTATCAGGAAGGGGCAAGTGAAGGACACAGTGGGCATCCCAGGAGGGGGAAAAGGGCAATTGGGGAACAGATAAGAACCCGCCCCCCTTTGCGGATGAGGTTCAAAAGACTGCTGCTGTTGCAGAGAAGACTTAGTGGAACTTCTCCCTCTGCTGGTGAGGAGGGCAGTGGAACGGCTCTTCAGAGATTGCAGACGGAGGCTGAGGCGAAAGAGCACTGGGCTCATGAAGCTTGTGCTGTCTGGACCACAGGCATAATACTTGTAGGAGGCAAACTCTTTGGGCTGATGGAGGCTGTTCAGAAAGCTGCACATGCAGTAAGTGTTTCATTTAAATTAAATGCACTTCATTAATAACTTCCTGTACAGAGCAGATTTCAGAACATGTTTTGATGTTTGGAATAGCATACTCAGAAATAGCAATATACATCACACTGTATCCCACAATGTAATGTGCTTGACTCAAAAGAAAACAGAACAACTGTAATATCATGTGTGAGCTCTTTCTAAATACTGACAGAACACACACATAATTAGATTAAAAATAAAAATAACCACATTTCTGAGTTGAGGTTGATTTGATCTATATTTTAAAAAAAGAACCCAGTAATAATAATAATATATACATTGACTCTAGTGGGTCTGGAATTGTATTAGTTATACTGTATTATTTGCAACTGGTGGTGGCTCAGGGGGCTGTCAGGGAAAGAGTCGATATTTTAGAGAGAAGCTCCTCAGGCTTTCTGTCTCATCACAGAAGTGCTCCAGGTGCCAAGGTGAAGGAGCTTCCATCTGCTGTAGCTGGAAGAGCTGTACTCAGAGGTACCATTATGTCTGCGCCAAAGAGATGGGTAAGAGTTCTGACACTTAGAAGTGTGCTCTGTGTTTTTGTACAATATTTACTGTCCATCTAGTGACTCCACCCATGAAGCTCTGTTTAGGAACTAAGCAGGGTATGCAAGCATATATAATTACTAGATTCCTCCTAGACTCATATACCATACTTTCAACTATTAACTTACTGAACGGAAGGTTCTGACCAACAGGTTAAAACAACTAACAGCACTTTTATGTTTTTTTTTTGTTGTTGTGACATTTAGCTATAGGTAAATTTTGACACTGGTGCTACCAGATTAATTTTTCTATAAGGTACTTCACTTAATTATCCTTATGTGCATACATGACCATATCTAGTTTACCTACTATAATTCTTTTGACTAGTTGTTCCTTGGAAGCTCTTACTGCAGCTTCCTGGGAACTGGTTTGACTGATAAAAACCTGTGTACTCCAAATCCCAGAAGTTGCATAGAAATGGAACTGGCAGATATCGTCGGCTCTGGACAATATGCACCAGATGGTTCATGAATGCTCCATGGCGTGTCATCCAAGGCTGAGACTAGTTCCCCTCCATCATGAATTTCTCTCTGCCATCAGAAATTGCCATCATAGAAAGTGGTGGTTACATCACTGGATATGGGTTAAGTCAGAAATGAGGGCGAACTGGCCTCGCTTTGCATTTCCAATGGCATCTTATAAATTCTACATTTAATTATTTGCCTTTCTTTCTTCTTTATCTTTTCCCAGGCTGCACATTTCAAGAAGAGAACTTCTCTATTAGGTGTCCGAAACACAAGGTAAGCAGGTGAATTGGTTTCACACACAGCAAAGAACATCTCTGATCTAAAAGACACCCCCATTATACCATGAACTTCAGTGTCCTTGTAACATTCTACCACCTTCCTAACAACAGCAATGAGTGAAACTAGACAGCAGAGCACAGTTCCTCTTCAGCACCATCTCTCAGGGCAACAGATGAGCCCTGAGCATATCTCACCCTTATCTGTCTGCTATTGACTGGGCAGCTCTCTACTGACAGGAAAAGTTAGTGAAGGGATGTTAATGAGACATTCTAGGCTCTCTCTCAGTCTCCTTGTTCCCCTTTAGGAGCCACAAACTTTAAAGAGCAGAAAAAAGAAGACATTTAGAAGTGCTGCCTGATGATTATTACTCGATGGGGAACGGCCAAATTTTTCACTCAAGGTCTTGGATCTTGCCTGAAGCAGAAAGCCATCCAAAAAACTGAATTGCTCAAATCCAAGCTCATACTGACTTTTTTCAAATTCCTAAACCCAAAACATTCTGCATTATTTACTCACCCTTCATGTCATTCCAAACTCACTAACAGGAACATCTCTGAAGAATCTTTACACAGATCTTTTCCAAACAACCACTGCTCACCACTAATGTCAAGTACCAAAAAAGACCAAAGACCATAAAGAAGTCTATATGACTTGTGCATTATATTCAGAGTCGTTAAAACACAAGTGGGAACCAATAACGTCAATCCAGGTGAAGGTGCCATTTTGGTGCCATTGTAGATGACTGCTCAATCTGGTCCTGGTTATAATATGACTTCAAAAGGACTACTTATGTGTGCTGTGTTTATGGTGTTTTGTTCTTTTGGAGCTTGATAGAATTTTGCTGTATTTCAAAGAGCATGAAGGTTCTTCAGAATGTTTCCTTCTGTGTTCTACTGAAAAAAAAAGCATATGGGTTTGGAACAGCGCCAGAATTAAAGGAATAATCCATGTTCAACACAAGTTAAGCTCATTTGATAACCCTTGTGGCATAATGTTGGTCAATATACACATTTTCAGTTAGCCTACTTGTTAGTTGTTGTGCCGGGCCAGTTGTGGTTGCAAAGGTGTTCTGAGTGTTTTTTAGCATTACTCTGTGCAGTTGCTAGGGTGTTGTGGGCTGTTACGAGATGGCTACTCTAGATATGGTGTTAGAATTGTTTTCACTGATGGCAAGTTACATGTCCAAGTTTAATACTTAGGGTTAGTGGTTTGTTCAAATCCCTAACCTAAGCTTTCTGCAGTAATATTCATAATGCTCACCTTTGCTTAGATTCACATGCCTCTTCATTCTTTTTATACTGTTCCATTTTGCTGGCCCATGCGCCACCTACAGGTAATCTGTGAACTACAACAGAGGTAGGTCAGGGAGAGAGAAAGGAAAAGAGATAGACTGGACAAGAAAGACCGAGAAAATGGGCATGGCAGAAAGAGAGAAAGAGAAATGATATTCAGCATTAGAACAGCTTCCTCTTGGAGACAGCGAGACAAAACCTGGATGGAGATCAAAACACCCCGCCCTCCTCTCTCCCCTCCCTTCCTCTTTCGCCCTCCCACGACAAAGGAAGAGGAGAACGGAACGAGAGAGAAAGAGACAGACAAACAGAGCAAAGGAGAAAGTTCAGAACAAGCAGAGCACACATCGGCAGGGGAATCTAAGGGCTTTGGGTCTCTGGGATGCCAATTTGCCGCTTTAATGAAAGCGAGCGATAGAGATACCACCCCCGTTCAGGTCTCCCAGGAAATCTCCTCCTCCTCTTCATCTTCCTCTTCTCCTCTGTGCTCACACGCACTCAGTGGCAAGCTCTGTTTTAGGTTCACGTGGCTTGAGAATATGACAGCAGCAATGCAGCACAGGCGATGCTTTAGGTCAGGCCGAAGGGGGGCAGCGCAGCAGAATGGCAAGAGAATGATGCCGTTCAAGCCCCATTTGAATTTCCTGAAATGCCAGTTCTGGCCAGGCAGCAAAAAGATATTGTTAAAATTTTGGGTAAATTTAGCTTTTAGACTTCGGTTCTGCGTAAAAAAAAAAACAATCAGAATTTAGTATGCAAAATATTGAAGAAAAATGACACTAATGCAAATGTTCCATTGCAGTCTGATTTTGAATGCGGAACATTCTATCAATGTAAGTTCTAAAGAGATTCTCCTACATTTAAAAAAGTTAACGTTTTAAATCTGGACTTCAAAGCATGCGGTGACGCAGATCATTTGAAGCACATCCGAAGTTATTACAGCTGTGATCGGATCACCCGAGATGGGTGATATTACCAGATGTAGCTAAACTTCCTAAGTTAAGCATTTCGGGCTGAACTAACCGCCGATGTTTGTTTGGAACAGCAGAACGTTTGATGAATATCAATGCAGTCCTTCCTTGTAAACACTGTAACAAGGGCTGCGGCTGCGTTGCGGTGTGAGAGAGATGCTGATTACCAGCGATGAAGAGCAAGAGGATTAGTTCAGAGATCAGAGAGAAAGCGAGGGATCGGACCCAGAGCAGAGGAGGGAAAGAGAACGAGCGCAACGGCAAGAAAAGCTGCGGAGGAGGAGAGATACATAAAACAAAAATAGCATCCATGCCAGCGCAATTACGGTCCTGCCGGCTGTAGATCCCGGCTCGACGGTGCTTTCTCCGGCGCAGGCAATTAGAGAGCTCATGTGATGCACATAATGCGCATAGTGCGCCTCTGCTGCCGCACATAACACACGTCACTTGTCTTGCACAGATTACAGATATATAACAACAACAATAATAATAATAATATCGTATGTATAATATATCTGTCAATAGTAATACAAATAGCCTAATATTAACTCAATAATAATTGCAAAGATGTTTTTAAAATGATAATAATAATAATAGATGTTGTTATTATTATTATTATTATATTAATTGTGTTATTGTTGCTATTATTATTATTATTATTATTATATTGTTATTATTATATTAAAATATTTTTGTATTACTATGAGTTAAATATTGTATAAATTAAATATTGTGCAAATTTGTGTGCATCACATCTTTGTCTGTTATACTGGTTATCTGTTAATTTTTGGTTAATATCTTGTTTAAAATGTCATTTTATTTTATTTTATTGAACTTAAATAAATGAATAAACAAGAAATAAAAAAATAAAAATAAAATAATCAAATCCCAGCACTTTATTTTTATGGCGAGAAAATGAACAGGATAGAAATTAGGCATGGGAGTTTACATGAGTAACAAATTTTCATGAAGAATTTTGACATTTTAAAACTAATGTTGATGTTTCTGTAATTGTATTAAATATGTTATTTAATATTGTTATTTAAAATTGTATAATGTAATTGTATTATTATATGTTTTAAAGTGAGACAAATCAACCAATGCCACAAATTCATTAATCCATTGATTATACTGTTATTTTTGGTTGTTGTTGTTGTTTTCCCTCCAAAATGATGTCACTTTCTGGAGGATGATGTCATATAGGAACTGGCTTTTGTTAAAGAAATATTACAAAAGACTAACAGCATGGAAAGTTGACGATGCCGTAAAATAAAATAATACATATTACAACAATATTTCCAAGAAAATAAAAAAGTATTGTTTGCAACATTTCCATTTGAGTAAAGACAAATAAACACATTGTAACCTAAATAATTTAAAATTCACTTCAGTTGTGATAAATGTTACTAATAATACTCTCCTCTTTAAAAACTGTTAATTCTGTATATTAAGACATATGGGGGGAGGGGGTATGGGTTGGCTTGAAGATGTATTATGACACAGCAATAGACATTTCTCATTCCTCTTAGACATTTCAAATGGTTCTGTTTTTCAGGCAATGTAATGCATGAGGACTGGTGAATGACACCTGTGCAGTAGAACAAGGGCATGCGTCTGCCTGTGTGCTGCGAGGCGCTGTGGACACCCAAAACACAGAGAAAAACTGGGGCTTCAGTCGAAGCACAAAGATACTGTAGCAATACCGACCCAAGATCAGATCATCTCTGAATCCATCCATCCGACCCGGTCCAGACACAACAACCTTCATGACCAAACGCTGAAAAAGGGAAAGACGCTTTTGTTATGAATCCGAATGTGCCATTCTTCCATTTTATTCCGTGTTCTGGAGCGGATGTTATCAGTCGGGGACACCTGGTGGCAGATTTGGCCTGCTGCCCCGAGCACTGGCTGGCACAGACACATTTCCGCTGTGGAAGGGGAATTAAAATTTGAAGATGTCATGCAACATGCACTCACTGGATGTACTTCAATGGACACTTACATGTTACAAAGAAGAAGAAAAAAAATTAAATTGTACATGGTGTGCTTTACAGGTCTAAATAGTCTGATATCATAAAAAAAAGAACATATAAATGCATTATTTTAATATATTGCTACTCCAAGATGTAGGCTTATTTTCATGTGCATTTGAAGACAAAACAGCACCACTGAGATGTCCAACTGTGCATCCGGATGACTAAAATATCCTGCGTTCATGTTATGTGTATCAGCTGCTCAGCATTAAGGAATAGTTCTCCCAAAAATGAAAATTCTGTCATCATTTACATGCCCTAATGTCATTCCAAACCCGTGTTTCTTTTCCGTGAAACAAACACAAAAGTGAAATTTCAGTCTGTATATCTCACAATTTGAAAGTATTTATGGTGCATTTTTGTCATTTTGGAGTTTGACACCTCCAGTTCCCTCTGACTTTCATATTTTGGAAAAGGGCAGCTTGGACATTCTTCTAAATAACTCAAATGCACAAAGTCAGTCATATGGGTTTGAAACGACATCAGAACAAGTAAATAATGTCAAAATTGTCATTTTTGGTTGAACTATGAGCTCACGAAAGCCTCAGCAATGTGAAACGATCTATACCACGAACAGATTTTACATTTCTGAAATGATGCAGAAGACAACGTGAAAACTGAAAATGAGAATTCATAGTCATTTAATCAGATGTATATGTGACTAACATATTATAGCCTTCACTTCACTGCAGTATAACAGGTAAGAGTGCGCATATAGAGATGACAGAACCATCACGTAATTATTTGATTCCTGATTCTAAGTAATTGTGTATATAAGTATTTGATGCTGTTTAAATGTAAGATGTGATGTACTATTATAATTGTGTATAGTATTTCTTAGAGATGTTTATTTTCTATAAAACAAATATGTTATTGCTTACAAAAGTTATTAAAACATTGAATCAAAAGGACTTTTTTGGAATTGTATTTGTTCTCAGCTCATACTGCGATGTTTCTGAGATGTTTTTCTGTGTAACGCTGCCATGAAATATAATAGATGTCTGAACATGAACAGTTGCCTTTGGAATTGAGATCAAAATCACGTTTTGTTTTCTTTCTGGGTGTCTTTGTTGGCGCTCAACACAAGTAATTCAGTGCTATTATCCTTAAAGATGTCTGTGTCACAGCCTGTGGTCCGAAATTACATCTGGAGGCATACGGAAACAGATCTATGCCTGCTTGCTTTCTTAACACCTTTATTTACTCTGCTGGGCGCTTCAGCTGGTTTAGCAAGGTAAAAACAAAACCATTCTGTTTCAGGATAAAGAGTTTTGCACAAATGTTCAGCACATCTGAACATCTCACCACCGGCACACATGACTTCCTATATTAATTTCTGGAAATTATACCTTTTTTTAGTATCAAAATGAATATTCATACATTGTCATGTCTCACAGCATATAAAACTAGTGAAAAATTGCATTTGCACGAATGCACTTATAAAGGCAGTTAATGGATGGCCCTGGAATAAATGTAAAAATCCACAGTTCTGCAAGTGTAGAAACAAAACCTAAACAGCATAAGGGAGACCAAGGCTATAGTTGCACATTTCTTTACTACTTCTATACACAGATACTGTAAATATTTCCACTGTTATGTATATAAAACACTCTTTGTCCTGAGGACACAGTTCAAGGTTTTAGCTAAAATTTGCTTTCATTATATAACTGACTCTTGTCTGAATGTATATCAGTGTATTTTTATTTTGTTAACTTGGTTATCCGACAGCTATAGCAAAAAAGGTATTAGTAGGGCTGGGTTTTGAGACAAATTTCCCGATTCGATTCGATTCTCATTCACAAGCTTGCGATTCGATTACCGATTCGATTCAATATCGATTCTTTTGGATATATATCAGGTACAGTACATGCCAAATTTTCGCAAGGAAAAAAAATCTCTCAACTAATGCTGTAAAATATACATGTGAGTCAGTTGGTACTACATATTGAAGGTTAACATTAATGAAGTTTTTACAATAATAACGTTACCGTTACATAATAATATTTCTACTTCAATTCGTTTTTTTAAATATAAACATTTAAATGGTGGCTGTCATAAAAACTTGATGGATTTATTCAAACATAAATTAAACATTCACGAACAGAAAAAATATAATGAATATGTTATATGTTGCATACATTAAGCAAAATGCCCCTCTACAGTTTATTTTTCTATATGACTAATTAGTTTATGGTCACCGAATATGTTTTTTTTTTTCTGAGGTGATGTTACGTGACATTGTTTACAAGCCGTTATATTGACGTCTTTGCGCGGCTGAAACACTGATTGAGCGATTACTTGAGACAGGATACGGATTGTAAAGTTGTACTCTTTCTTTTAACTTACCCTCGGATGTTTAGTCATGCTTATTTTGTGCTGAAACTGGTATTAATGTGGAGGAGATGATCAGTTCACGTGCGCCTCGCGCTGCCGCGTCTGTTGATCTGAGGCGCTCCACATTAAAACCCTCATCCGTTCCTCGGGCCATTTTGACCCAAAAATTTTTTTCAAAAAAATTCTAAAAATCGTGTGTTGATCGTACCGGTCCAAGATTTCTTTACTTCTGTCACACTTGCACCGGGAATACACACACACACACAAAATGTGAGTGGATTCGAGGAGTTTAAATGGGTGCAATAAAAAAAGTAACAAAAGTGTCCCTCGCGTGTCATTTTTACCCGCATAGGAATGAATGGAATTTACGAGAAAACTGCATTTTTCATTACATTTGATTTTTTTTATATATACAAAACCTGAGACAATCCAGTAAAGATTTATACCCAAACGATAGGCTGAGACTACAGAATATCCCCAATGCAGAAAAAACTCTTCTGCTGGGATATGACTGACATTTTTCCATTTTTTTGACTTTACAGTTAGATTTGAGGGATGTGGTGGAGACCAATGAGTTTATATCCTATTTATATTTTTTAAAATATATATTTATTTCATATTTATGAAATTGTATGAATATACATATGTTTAGGTTATAATTCAGTTAGATTTTTTTTTTTTTTTTTTTTTTTTTTTTTTTTTTTTTTTTTTTTTTTTTTTTTTCTTTTACAAAATATGGATTTTGTAATGTTTCAATACATATTTTAATCCATAAACAACCAAATTGAAGCCTTATGATTATCTCATTTCTCATGTTTCACTTGTTTTGCTCATTTACAAATCTCCATAGGGTTCTATAGGCCCCTCTAGTGGCTGTAACCATAAAATGCAAGTTTATGTAATTTTTCCCCACCAGATGGCATCAGAGACACTCAGTGACTCAATTCCAAGGCCATCTGTTGGTTTTTTAGGAAACGGGACTGAAATTGTCTTTCTTTGGGTTTTTTTGGTGAAATAATGTACAAAAGCTGCTTATTTGCTTATGTTTTCTTAAAATATCCAGAATAAAAGGTAAATATGATAAAAGTCACCAAAAAATAATAGAAAAACCTACATAAAAAATTAGAAAAATGTTCCAATATAAGCTTTCTGGACCAAAAATAAAATTAGTGTCATTTTTGTCCTTCGGGTCATTTTGACCGGCGAGGGACACTTTTGTTATAGGTTCGGGAGGGACGGCTGAGGGTTAAACAGCGCCAAAACGACATTTATTGTTTAAATACTGCAATACAATGGACAGAATTTGAAACTTTGTTTCATATTAACAGTACCAAAGCACAACGCTTATTGCGTTTTATTGGATGGGAAGTACCCTTCAATGTTCCGTCCATTAACTGAAAACAGGCTAGACTAATCGATTCTTGGGATTTAAGAATCCGATATCGTTCCGTAAAAATAAGAATCGATTAATATCGAGATATCGATATTTTTTTACCCAGCCCTAGGTATTAGTGGAATTTTAGTTGGGATGTTTGAATTTAGATCTAACTGTATTAACGTTCAAAAGTTTGGGGCCTCCTAGCTAACAATTTTTGGTTCCTAGAACGTTCCCAGAACTTTAGTTTTTGGTTCCCAGAACGTAATTTTTTTATGGTTCGTTTTGGGTTAGTCAGGAAAGTTTTCATAAAGGAAATAGAGCGTTCATTTTTGGTTTGTAGAACGTTATTCTAACATTAATCTAACGTTATTATAACGTTCCAGGAAAGTTTTCTTAACGGAAGTAGAACGTTAGATTTTGGTTCCCAGAACGTTATTTTGTTAATGTTTCTTTTTGGTTAGCCAGGAAGGTTTTCTTAACGGAAATGGAATGTTAGTGTTTGGTTTGTATAATGTCATTATAACCATTAGGGAACATTCTTTAGAAGTTTTTTTGTTGTTGTTCTGGTTATTTAATAACAACCACCATGCAACGTTCTGTGAACGTTATTTTATGGTCAGAAAAGAAAAGAAAAAAAAAAAACTAAAAAGAACATTCCACTAATGTTAGTATTTGGTTCCCAAAAAATTAAAATTAAAATTAACCGAACGGGAACCAAAAACTAACATTTGTTGTGTCGTGTCATGTTCATCAAAACTTAATTTATTTGATCAAAAACATATGTTGTGAAATTTTAGAACAATTCAAATAACTTTTCTGTTTGAATACATTTTGAAGGGTTAGTTCAGCCAAAAATGAAAATTATGTCATAATTTACTCACCCTTGTGTTGTTCTATTGCCATATGCCTTTTTTTCTTTATCAGACCAAGAAAAAAAAAAAGATTTTTAAAATGTCCCATGCATGCTCGTCCATATAATAGCAGTGCATGGAGATCAACAGCAAGCTTTTAAAAATGACTCAAAAGTATCACACATGTGACAAGTGTCATATATTCCAAGTGTTCTGTGGGTATACGGTAATGTATGGTAAGAAACAAACTGAAATTTAACACTATCTAATGAATATCCTTACTTAACCGTTGGTCTCTTTGTGCGTCAAAAGACTCTATTAGTGCAGTAGTTCACTCCGACTCGCCCAGGAAAAGCACACAAGTTGTGAAAAAACATGATAATGTATCTGTTGTGCTCATCCCAACAACAAGTTTTATACAACAACTTTGCATCTTTTTTAAAAAGCTTGATGCTGATCGTCATACAATCAGTGCTGGGTAGTAACTGATTACATAGTTGTGCCAAAAAAAAAAAAAACTCAGGATGAATAAAACCGCAGACAACACAACGAAAGATTTCATTACAAAATACTTTTATTTACATTCTTAAGAATAAATCAAACAGAAGACAACAGGATATGCTATGTGTGCGCCTGCCAGTTTAAACATTTCGTCTTTGAGACTCGATCACAAGCACTACAGAAAAGTTAGCGTACAAGTAATGAATGTCAATTGCAAATCTCACGGTTACTGCGAATAGAAAACGTGTCTAGTAATCAGAGTTCGTACATAACGGTGACTAGAGATGAAATATAAATAGCTGCAGGCAGATCCTCATACCGCTATCAAATCTTATCTTTGGATAAAGATGTTAACGCTGATGTCTTTGCTTTAGAGTTAATACTTTAATAACATTCGACGCAGATGAAATCATTTGGATTTACTAACTCCAATGGAAGACTGGTTTGAAAATACAAACTAAACAGTGGATTCAATGGCAACCGGTGGGCTTCTTTTTGTCTGTAGGTGACCGAGCAGCCCACTCACTAAATTGTGCAAATGGACACAAATCCAGTGAACAATATCACACTGTGACTGTTGGTAGAAACCGTTTTTTGTTCTGCTGACTTCTTCATATGGTTCAACTACTGCAGCAGCAGCAGCAGCAGCACGACAAAATGTACCATCAGCCCCTCTTCAAATACTGCTCACCTACAGCGTCAGACAAATCATAAATACACTTATTTAAAAAAATATATATATACAAAGAAAAATAACTTTTATAAAGTCTTAATTAAATCAATATGTAGAATTCATCCCAGACGATAACATGCTGTAAGTAGGAACTACTTGATTCAACTCGCGGTTGGCATCGCAAAGTTCATTTCTCTCAAAAGGTGCTAATAGTAAAGCAAAGCTCTGCAATACGTGTCCATCTCAACCACGGACCAGCGTCCAGTTCACCAAATCACCATCTAGTGGCCAAAGTCAGCACTGACAGTGCTTCGTTTCACAAAGCCATTTCACAGAAGAAAAAAACAACAAAAAACTCTTAAATTTCTTTTAGGGCAGATAAATATCAAAAAGGTCGAGAAAAAAATTGTGTTTGGATGAGGGTCCCGTTATTGCCTCTGCATCTCGTCATTGGTTTTGAATACACTGTTATGAATTGTTGGGGAGAGTCGAAACGGTCTTGGCATTGTTGGATGATATTGACTGAGGCCTGAAATAAAGAGCGTGTTGATTCTCGATTGAGAGATCTTGGGGTGTGTTTGAAAAAGTGCTCTTAAGTGTGTGTGTTGGTGTGTGGTCGGCTAGGTGGACGTGACGGTCGTTCCGCTGCCTAGTTTGATGATCATCTGTTGGCAGTCGTGGAGGGTGCGTTTGTCGCCTAGTTTCTCCAGCGTCCGGGCGGCGTCCACCAGCATGCCCACCCTCTGGCCCGGAGCTGACAGGAAGGAAGGGGGCAGGTAGCGGCACGCCAGCATCACGGCCTCTACCTGCTCTCGCTGGCCTGGATGCATCTCACACTCCTCTGTGCAATCACACACACACACACATATACAGTAAATGTAAGTAGGGTGCAAACTAACAACAACTACTCGCCTATTGGCTGATAACTTCATTAGGAACTGCAACACAATTACATGATTGAAATTAATTTGGAATAATGACAGAATGATGATGTTACTCAAATCAAATTGTCAACTAGTAATGTTGTGACCTGCACTTTTTTTTTTAAACACCATTTTTTTCCTCATTGGAAAATACCATATATATAATATATATAACATGATTATACATTATATGCATAATTATGTTTTTATTCAGCAATATGGTAAAATAATTTCTTAAAAAATAAATAAAATAAATAAATAACTAACCCCATGAATGGTAGCATTAATATAATATAATATAATATAAAAATTAAGGGTCAGTATTTTTTAGTGCTGTCAAATGATTAATCGCGATTAATCGCATCCAAAATAAAAGTTTTTGTTTACATAATATGTGTGTGTGCTGTGTATATTTATTATGTATATATAAATACACACTCATACAATATATATTTTGAAAATATTTACATGTATATATTGATATTATATATAAATATATTTAACATACAAATATAACATATATTTCTTGAATGTATACATGCATGTGTGTGTATTTATATGTACATAATAAATATACACAGTACACACACATATTATGTAAACAAAAACTTTTATTTTGGATGCGATTAATCGTTTGACAGCACTAATATTTTTATGTTTTTAACAGAAGTCTCACCAAGGCTGTATTTATTTAAAACAAAATACAGTAAAAATATTATTATGAAATATTACAATTTAAAATAACTGTTTTCTATTTGAAAATATTTTCAAATGTACTTTATTCCTGTGAAGCAAAGCTTCAGCATCATTGCTCCAGTCTTCAGTGTCACATGATCCTTCAGAAATCATTCTAATATACTGATTTGCTGCTCAAGAAAAATGATCATCAAATGTTGAAAACAGTTGTGCAACTTTACATTTTTTGTGGAAAACGTGATATAACTTTTCCAGGTTTCTTTAATAAATAGAAAATTCAAAAGAACAGCATTTATAAAGTGAAAGTGACGTGACATGTGGCCAAGTATGGTGACCCATACTCGGAATTAGTGCTCTGCATTTATCCCATCCAAAGTGCACACACACAGCAGTGAACACACACACACCGTGAACACACACCCGGAGCAGTGGGCAGCCATTTTTTTGCTGCGGCGCCCGGGGAGCAGTTGGGGGTTCGGTGCCTTGCTCAAGGGCACCTCAGTCGTGGTATTGAAGGTGGGAGAGAGCGCTGTACATTCACTGCCCCCCCCACCTACAATCCCTGCCGGTACGAGACTCGAACCCCGCAACCTTTGGGTTACGAGTCCGACTCTCTAACCATTAGGCCACAACTTTTTATTTGAAATAGAAATCTATTTGTAACAATATAAATGTCTTTTTAAAGTCTTTCCTGTCACTTCTGATCAAATTTATGCATCCGTTCTGAAGAAAAGTATTAATTTCTTTAAAAAAAATTTTTTTTAAATCTTACTGACCCCAAACTTTTCAACTGTAGTGATATGATAAAAAAAAATTACACATTTCATGACTGGAAAATTGGACCTGAATGCAACATTTAAACACTGTTGCTCAAAATTCTCAGATGTAATAATCAATTCTATTCAAATAAAGACATTTTAAATATCAAAAATGCTTGGAAATGCTCTGCATGTTCACCTGTTCTGCTTCCAGGCGTGGCGCGGCGGCGCAGACTGCGGTCCAAGAGCTGGTGTGTGCGTGTTGGACTGGCTCCCGCCATCAGCCGAGCTGTGGCTTCATGCAGGAACAACTGCAGAGACACAAAAACAGAGCGATTGAGTTATACAGGCAAACACATGAACCCACACCAAATAATCCTGCCTGCAGAATGTCTGTTAAACCAAGCTTTTGATGTCAAACAGATTCAAACTTCCTTATAAAACAAGATTAGCGTGCAACCTTTTTTGTAATCCGTGTTAAATAGGAACACCTGTCAAGTTTGTATGTAGTGTTATTTACACACTTTGTCTTACAAATGCAGTTCAAAAAATAAATCACAAACAACGGACAATAAAAACATAAAAAGTAAAATATAAATATAAAAAGCTGATAAATAAATAAATGTATTTATATTTATTAAATATATTTATATTTCTTTTCTTTGATATGTAAAGAAAGAATTAAATACATATATATTAATTAATTTTAAAAAAATGTTTGCGAGTCTGAGACAGAGAGTGGGTGGCATTATGGGTATATACTGTTTGACGGTTATATAAGATTTTGACCACACTGCCTGACCCAGGTCAAGCTGTATGCAATAGTTTGCTCAAATAGATCATTTCTTAGTTCAATGAACCTGAGACATAAATATGAGCACGTCATGCTTTTAGTGTGGACTCTGGCCTCTCACCCTGCGCATGGCCGGTCTGAAGCTCTGGGTGAGTTTGCGGAGCGAGCTGAGGTCCTGCTGGAAGCCCTGCAGCTCTGCAGGCGAGGCGGCCGTCGGAGAGCTCTGCTGAGACGCCACCTGCTGCTCCCGCCACACATTAGTGCGCGTCACCAACAACAGATCACACAGCAGCAACTGCACCAGCTACAGCACAGACAGACGCAAACACATCAGACAATCTCAAAACACAAGCCTTGAGATGTTTTACCATCTGTGTGAGTGTGACAGCAAAAAAACAACATGCTTAAATAAGGAACAGTTTAATGTGTTGTTATACAAATGATGTGTTGACATCTGTTTAATATCATTAAAAGTAGGCGCTGCCAAACACCCCCTCCCCAATGTTTAATACACATTTCACATATTTTTACATAAATTGATATAAAATAAAAAATAAATAAAATAAATTAATTCATTCGAATTTAATTTTCTTTACTTGAAATGGGACTAAATACCTTTTGAACAACATTTAATTAATAAAATTTTACTAAAAAAGGAAAAATATACATTAGTTTACATTTAAATATATTTAATAATAATAATAATAATAAACTATTTTGATAATAATAAGAGAACAAAAAATATTTTATACATCTAATTATTATTATTATTATTAAAATATTAAAAACAAACTGTGTTTATTTTAAAGACAGCGCACACTTTTCAACCAAAACACTGTGAGAAAACAAAAGATACTGTTTACACTTTGTGCCAGTGTTGTTATTGTTAACTAAAACTATGAAAAATCAATTTTGTTAACTGAAATAAAGCAAACATAAAATAGAATGAATAACGTAAAATTATATATAAATATAAATATATAACGTAAAATTAAACACTTAAATGAAAATGAGAAATGGCAGAACAACTGAAATAAGTTTAAGTACTAAAATTATTAAAAATAATTAATAGAAATATTCAAAAATAAAAATTACAAAAGCACATAAAATTTCTACAACTAAAATGTTTATTAAAAAAATATATATATATATCTACATATAAAAATGAAAGCTAACTCAAAATATTAATAAATACTACAATAATATATCAATAATAAAGATAGCACTGTTTTGTGGTTGTCAAACATGGTTGTACATGTCCAAAAATGACATGATGAACTACTACCATGACATCTGTGTGAACTTGAGGAGAACTGACTTCATGCATCACACCCTGGGACCGGTTAATTAAAAGTATTTTTTTTAAAAACAACAACAACAACAACAACAGTGTGTTCAGGAGTCACTGCGGTCCAGCTCTGTATTGCACTGCAGGAACATTGCACAGTTGAGGCACATGCAATGCAACTACAATGCACTACAGCCCTGTCCAAGAAAAGACACACAGCGCAAACTAACAGCTCCATATGACACAGTGACTCTGCATGTGCATGTGCGCATCTACCTTGTCTAGCGTATTGGTGCTGCAGTGTGGGCCGAGGTTGAGGCTGTGTCTGAACAGGCCGCTGGCTTTCTCGCAGTAGCTGAGGCTGAGCTGGTAGTTCTCTGGTTTGGCCAGCAGGGAGCGCACCGCTTTGAAAGTGTTAAGACAGGCTTTGGGCAGCGGACTCCTGCAACACAAACAGGATGCGCTTAGCACAGACAGAGCTAAAAGCAATAAGCCCACACAAAAAAACCCAATGCGGCTGTATCAACAAAGAGTGATTCGCCAGGAAAAGCCGCTCTGATGAGAGCAACTGATAACTCTACAGTCTCTTTACAACCAATTTGATATTGGTTTACTTGTGCTAATAATATTTTTTAAAAGTAAATATAATTACTCTTTATATATATATAATAATAATATATATATATATATAAAGAGAGAAAGTATTAAAAATATAAATATAGTAAAAATGAAATAAAAACATTAAAACATAAGCGGTGTTTGCTTTAAAGATAGCACAATCCCACTTTTTTGAAAAATTTGAAAAAATTCTTCGAATGACAAAACTATATACATATATATATATATACACAAATTATAACTATTAAAATGTGTTTTCGTTATTTGAAATAAAGCAGCAATAAAATGCAAATATTACATAAAAACTAAAAACTAAAATTTAATGCAAATGATAAAATGGCATACTAACAGAAAATAATAATTTTAGTACTTCAACATAAACTACTTATTTAAAACTAAAACAAAAATAAATTATAGATAAAATGAAACAAATATAAAGATAAAAGCTAATTTAAAATATTTAAAAAAAAATTAATAACATGTAAATTACACTAGAATAATATTTCTTATAATCAATGTTCAAACCAGTTGTGCAGAAACTGGATTCTTTGATGAATAGAAAGTTCACAAGAACAGCATTTATTTGAATTAGAAACTTATGCAACATTATAAATGTCTCTACATTTTTGGTCATTTAAAGCATTTAATGCATGCAATTTCAAAAAACAAAACAAACAAAAAAAGTTAATTGTTTTTAACTTTGTAAATTTAAATATTAAACCATAAATGTATAATACTAAAATAGCACTGCTTTGTGGTTGTCAAATGTGTCCAGACAACATGAACTACTACCAGGAAACCTGTGTGAACTTGATAAACCTTTCAACCAATTAGATCCTTAATAATAATTTTTAAAAAAATAATAATAATACTATTTTTGACTGTCACATGTCACTCACTCAGCGGTCTGAAGGCTGCGTGGCAAGTGCTCCACCGCTGGGTACAATCTCTCTGCCGCCACGTCATCTCCCTGGAGCCAATTAATGATCACCACGACAACCGACGACCACCATTTCGAGTGAGGGTCACATCCTGGAGGTCAAGGACACAATGGTGATCACACACTCACAAACTGTCCTTCATTCCCCCGACTAACATCTGCTTGAATGAAAACACGCCGAGATGAAAGCAGTGTGATGTGAAACGTGCGGAGCTGAACAGAAAGCAACAACACAAACTTATCTGAGCTGTACATAGAGAGCCCAGCAGTGACTTGTTATTCTCTGATATCACTAAGATGATCCAGGAGTCCTCAAAACAACACTCGGGGTCAGGGCAGAAGTTAATCGAGAGCTGACCTGTAACGGTGGCCATGTTTGATCCGATGGCGAAGGACTGTGTCGTGGCTCCTGCTGCATCTGAGGCGCTGGTGAGCAACTGCAGGTATTCCAGAGAGTCTGAGTATTCACTGTCAAAAAACACACGCAGCACAAATTAGCTCCCCAATTATACAATTATAAGACTGATTCAAAACTAAAGTAAACGGGGCACTGAATGTTAAATAAAGTGTCACAATTTGTTAAAACTGGTCAAGATTTGCCTAAACACTATCTGTAGCACTGATGGAAGCATACTAGCTAACACCACTAGAAAAGCTACGAATTTACATATTAAGTGTACATTTGATTTGAAATTTATATTTTTTCTTTAGTTTTATAAAACTAAAACTTTAGTTTATTAAATGTAATTTATTCCTTCAAGTGAAATCAGATATCAAAATATTATAAAAGGTGTAGAAAACTTGTAGAAAAGGTGCATAACTCTTTACTACCAGGTGTAGGAACCAGTGCAGCTCTATTCCCTACAGTAGCCTAGATGAGATTGTGTGTAAACTAGCATTGAGAATGATCACCCACCCATCTCCATCAGTGAGGTTCTTGTCGCCTCGCGGCTGTGCCACGCAGTACAGGGCTTTTTCCAACAGATGCTCGCGGAACGCCTGGGTCACCTGAGCCAGCGGGTCAACTACAGATAAGCGTAAAAACACACAAGGGCCGGGGAATTGTTATCAGGGGCACATTAATAAACACAGGATATAACACAAAAACTGATCCCTTCAGCTTGATTTTGTCTGTATGGCGCTGACCTGAGTTTCCCGCCTGGCTGTAGATGCTCTCTTTAGGGGTGCTGCGAATGGACCAGTCCTCATCCACAAAGAAACGATGACCCAGCGGGTGACACAACCACTGCATGGCAGGAGGGACGCTGCCACTGGGCGACAGACAGGCCTGCCGAGCGCTGCTCAAGAACACTCGCTGCAGGACAGAAAAATTCATATCTCCACTTACCATATGCAGCCCACATCAGAATATGGATACACTATCAAACAAATATGAAAGTAAGTGCTATTCAAATAACTGTACTGGATGAAAAGAGAGAGTCTGATGCCGTTCTAAAACCTAGTGAGCTCCCTACCAAGGCAGCATTTTAGGTGTCACACGCACACTACTGTCGCCAAGTCTGAAAAGTAGAAGTGCACTTCTAAGATATCACATTTTGGCCAAAGTCTAAGGCAGCACTGCATGTTTCCTTGGCACCAAATCTAATCCTAGAATGCACTACGACAAGCTCAGTAAAAAAAATAAAGACCAGGTGACAGAAATTTTGATTTTAAGTTAAATTCATTTAATAATAAAAAAAACACTGCATATTCTTCACTGTGTAAATTAAATATATATTTCTTCTTATTAAAGTTACAAAAGTGATTCAGTCAAGAGCAGTGAGAGATTTTCTCTCTTTTGTTGTTTGATTAACATGAATGACAGACAGCGGGAATGTTAGACTGCTATCACTTTAAGAGCTGCCCAGATTCAATATACTGTTACGGTCATTGCACACTGAGTCCGAAAACTTTCACACGTTAAAAAATAAATACGACCTCACGTTATGTCAATCACATTTACACACTGCCTCCGAAATTTTCGTTCATCATAAAAATTTTTGGATCAGGTTCGATTTTTTTCGTTTTTCTTTTTTCGTTTTTCGCATCCGTTGCAAGCATTTTGAGAGGTGTTTTGACAGTTCAGAGCCACCGTACATGCGAACACTAAAATCCAGAATGGCGACTTTCAAGTTCATCCACTTCGTCTCTCAGCACAAAGCACCGTAAAGATCCTTGCACACTGAGTTCACAGAAATTGGTGGTCTTCTTTTTAATAAACACTCCGTCCTCTCTATATCTCAGTATTGGATAGACCCAATATTTCCTCTCTTTTTCTCTTTTTAAGAAGCGAGAAGACAACAAAATCATCCTCACTGCTTGAATACTCCATTTAGTGCTGTTTTGAGAATTTTTTCGCAACGGATTAATTAATACGCATCGGACTCAGTGTGCAAGGTTTCTGTGCGTGATGAATTTTTAGGATTTCGAATACGAAAAAACGCAAACGAAAATTTCGGACTTAGTGGGAAAGAGACCTTTACACGCGTTTTTTTTTTCTCAGCAGTTTGCTTTCACTTAAGACCTAAATTACTGTGTTGACGAGGATACTTGCAAAGATGGGCATTTTGACACATAAAAGTGTGTGTATTTAACTGTTTAAGCCTATAAAGCGGCAAAAATAACTCCAAAATAACGTTCAATACTCCCGCGCTCTAGGAGCACCAACTTTATGTGCGCGCACCTCTCTGACAGCGCTCAGAAACAGTCTCTCAGACTGTGCGTCTACATGCCGAAATGAGTTCTATTTTGCTGCAGATTCATCGGCTTAAAATTCCTTGTTTTTAAACAGCAATGTTAAAAAACACGTGCAAACTATATGTTTTCGTGACCGCATAGCACAGCAACATCAAGTGAGCGTGTAACCACGATAGAGACGATAGTACAAAGTCTCTACCGGTTGAGAAATATCTACTGGTTAATCATGTCTTCCGGTATATCACCCACCCCTAGCGCACACTATGCTGATGAGGAAATTTATGTCACGTGCACATACCCAAGCATACTTGCAAAAATTGTCATATACTTTGAGCTTAACTGAGTCAATTGCTGCCCATGTACACTTGCTTTTGTGGTTCGATCTTAGTCAATATTTGCATGCAGTAGACAGCAGAGCAGCTCGCTAGGTTTTGGATCAGGGCTGTGAGTGTGCACTTGTGTGTACTAACAGTAGTGAAGTGAAGCAGGCGGGGAAGGCTGGTTTTAACCCGTAGGGCTGCAGACACATAGATTTCTGCCAGTGTGGCAACAGGGAGACAGTCCCCTGCACACTCGGCCAGGTTGAGAGCGCTCAGTGCCATGTGGATTGCAGAGAGGTGGCTTCCTCCGAGCTTGCCTGCACACAGATCAACATCATGAGCAAATATGATGAATGGCTAGAAGATTTATCATGTGTTATGTCTGGTTAAGGTGTGTCACGGTTTCCTGTAGAAGAACTTAATGTTCTAAAGCTGTCTCTGACAAATAACAAATCATTAGACACTCAGGAGCAGCACAGAGTTGCGATCATATGAATATGCAGAATTTTTGGGTCCAATTTGAGCTTCAGTTGCAGGGTTATTATAGTTAGCTAAAACTAAAACCAGAAGAAAAGAAAAAAAGAAAAATTATAATTTTTTGTCGCTTCAAACAAATGTTATCAGAAATACAATGAAAAAAACAAGTTGAAGGAATCATTTCGCATTTCAATTAGGTTTAACTTGATGTACTAAAAAAATTAAAAACTAAAATAAAAATGTAGAAAAACATTTTAAAAATACTAAAAATTAGTAAAACTAATATATAAAAATTTTAACTATTTCAAAATATTAAATAAATAAAAATGATAATAGCATCTCAATGACACTAAAATAACACTGTTTGGTTGCGTTGAAATATTTGAACTATATTTGTAACTAAACAACCACCTGACTGGATGTGATGC
>NW_015659967.1:92448-110734 GCF_001515625.1 Sinocyclocheilus rhinocerous | reverse complement strand
AAAGTAAAAATGGCGTGTGTTTCCTGTAGACTGTCACATGTTACTCACTCAGCGGTCTGAAGGCTGCGTGGCAAGTGCTCCACCGCTGGGTACAATCTCTCTGCCGCCACGTCATCTCCCTGGAGCCAATTAATGATCACCACGACAACCGACGACCACCATTTCGAGTGAGGGTCACATCCTGGAGGTCAAGGACACAATGGTGATCACACACTCACAAACTGTCCTTCATTCCCCCGACTAACATCTGCTTGAATGAAAACACGCCGAGATGAAAGCAGTGTGATGTGAAACGTGCGGAGCTGAACAGAAAGCAACAACACAAACTTATCTGAGCTGTACATAGAGAGCCCAGCAGTGACTTGTTATTCTCTGATATCACTAAGATGATCCAGGAGTCCTCAAAACAACACTCGGGGTCAGGGCAGAAGTTAATCGAGAGCTGACCTGTAACGGTGGCCATGTTTGATCCGATGGCGAAGGACTGTGTCGTGGCTCCTGCTGCATCTGAGGCGCTGGTGAGCAACTGCAGGTATTCCAGAGAGTCTGAGTATTCACTGTCAAAAAACACACGCAGCACAAATTAGCTCCCCAATTATACAATTATAAGACTGATTCAAAACTAAAGTAAACGGGGCACTGAATGTTAAATAAAGTGTCACAATTTGTTAAAACTGGTCAAGATTTGCCTAAACACTATCTGTAGCACTGATGGAAGCATACTAGCTAACACCACTAGAAAAGCTACGAATTTACATATTAAGTGTACATTTGATTTGAAATTTATATTTTTTCTTTAGTTTTATAAAACTAAAACTTTAGTTTATTAAATGTAATTTATTCCTTCAAGTGAAATCAGATATCAAAATATTATAAAAGGTGTAGAAAACTTGTAGAAAAGGTGCATAACTCTTTACTACCAGGTGTAGGAACCAGTGCAGCTCTATTCCCTACAGTAGCCTAGATGAGATTGTGTGTAAACTAGCATTGAGAATGATCACCCACCCATCTCCATCAGTGAGGTTCTTGTCGCCTCGCGGCTGTGCCACGCAGTACAGGGCTTTTTCCAACAGATGCTCGCGGAACGCCTGGGTCACCTGAGCCAGCGGGTCAACTACAGATAAGCGTAAAAACACACAAGGGCCGGGGAATTGTTATCAGGGGCACATTAATAAACACAGGATATAACACAAAAACTGATCCCTTCAGCTTGATTTTGTCTGTATGGCGCTGACCTGAGTTTCCCGCCTGGCTGTAGATGCTCTCTTTAGGGGTGCTGCGAATGGACCAGTCCTCATCCACAAAGAAACGATGACCCAGCGGGTGACACAACCACTGCATGGCAGGAGGGACGCTGCCACTGGGCGACAGACAGGCCTGCCGAGCGCTGCTCAAGAACACTCGCTGCAGGACAGAAAAATTCATATCTCCACTTACCATATGCAGCCCACATCAGAATATGGATACACTATCAAACAAATATGAAAGTAAGTGCTATTCAAATAACTGTACTGGATGAAAAGAGAGAGTCTGATGCCGTTCTAAAACCTAGTGAGCTCCCTACCAAGGCAGCATTTTAGGTGTCACACGCACACTACTGTCGCCAAGTCTGAAAAGTAGAAGTGCACTTCTAAGATATCACATTTTGGCCAAAGTCTAAGGCAGCACTGCATGTTTCCTTGGCACCAAATCTAATCCTAGAATGCACTACGACAAGCTCAGTAAAAAAAATAAAGACCAGGTGACAGAAATTTTGATTTTAAGTTAAATTCATTTAATAATAAAAAAAACACTGCATATTCTTCACTGTGTAAATTAAATATATATTTCTTCTTATTAAAGTTACAAAAGTGATTCAGTCAAGAGCAGTGAGAGATTTTCTCTCTTTTGTTGTTTGATTAACATGAATGACAGACAGCGGGAATGTTAGACTGCTATCACTTTAAGAGCTGCCCAGATTCAATATACTGTTACGGTCATTGCACACTGAGTCCGAAAACTTTCACACGTTAAAAAATAAATACGACCTCACGTTATGTCAATCACATTTACACACTGCCTCCGAAATTTTCGTTCATCATAAAAATTTTTGGATCAGGTTCGATTTTTTTCGTTTTTCTTTTTTCGTTTTTCGCATCCGTTGCAAGCATTTTGAGAGGTGTTTTGACAGTTCAGAGCCACCGTACATGCGAACACTAAAATCCAGAATGGCGACTTTCAAGTTCATCCACTTCGTCTCTCAGCACAAAGCACCGTAAAGATCCTTGCACACTGAGTTCACAGAAATTGGTGGTCTTCTTTTTAATAAACACTCCGTCCTCTCTATATCTCAGTATTGGATAGACCCAATATTTCCTCTCTTTTTCTCTTTTTAAGAAGCGAGAAGACAACAAAATCATCCTCACTGCTTGAATACTCCATTTAGTGCTGTTTTGAGAATTTTTTCGCAACGGATTAATTAATACGCATCGGACTCAGTGTGCAAGGTTTCTGTGCGTGATGAATTTTTAGGATTTCGAATACGAAAAAACGCAAACGAAAATTTCGGACTCAGTGGGAAAGAGACCTTTACACGCGTTTTTTTTTTCTCAGCAGTTTGCTTTCACTTAAGACCTAAATTACTGTGTTGACGAGGATACTTGCAAAGATGGGCATTTTGACACATAAAAGTGTGTGTATTTAACTGTTTAAGCCTATAAAGCGGCAAAAATAACTCCAAAATAACGTTCAATACTCCCGCGCTCTAGGAGCACCAACTTTATGTGCGCGCACCTCTCTGACAGCGCTCAGAAACAGTCTCTCAGACTGTGCGTCTACATGCCGAAATGAGTTCTATTTTGCTGCAGATTCATCGGCTTAAAATTCCTTGTTTTTAAACAGCAATGTTAAAAAACACGTGCAAACTATATGTTTTCGTGACCGCATAGCACAGCAACATCAAGTGAGCGTGTAACCACGATAGAGACGATAGTACAAAGTCTCTACCGGTTGAGAAATATCTACTGGTTAATCATGTCTTCCGGTATATCACCCACCCCTAGCGCACACTATGCTGATGAGGAAATTTATGTCACGTGCACATACCCAAGCATACTTGCAAAAATTGTCATATACTTTGAGCTTAACTGAGTCAATTGCTGCCCATGTACACTTGCTTTTGTGGTTCGATCTTAGTCAATATTTGCATGCAGTAGACAGCAGAGCAGCTCGCTAGGTTTTGGATCAGGGCTGTGAGTGTGCACTTGTGTGTACTAACAGTAGTGAAGTGAAGCAGGCGGGGAAGGCTGGTTTTAACCCGTAGGGCTGCAGACACATAGATTTCTGCCAGTGTGGCAACAGGGAGACAGTCCCCTGCACACTCGGCCAGGTTGAGAGCGCTCAGTGCCATGTGGATTGCAGAGAGGTGGCTTCCTCCGAGCTTGCCTGCACACAGATCAACATCATGAGCAAATATGATGAATGGCTAGAAGATTTATCATGTGTTATGTCTGGTTAAGGTGTGTCACGGTTTCCTGTAGAAGAACTTAATGTTCTAAAGCTGTCTCTGACAAATAACAAATCATTAGACACTCAGGAGCAGCACAGAGTTGCGATCATATGAATATGCAGAATTTTTGGGTCCAATTTGAGCTTCAGTTGCAGGGTTATTATAGTTAGCTAAAACTAAAACCAGAAGAAAAGAAAAAAAGAAAAATTATAATTTTTTGTCGCTTCAAACAAATGTTATCAGAAATACAATGAAAAAAACAAGTTGAAGGAATCATTTCGCATTTCAATTAGGTTTAACTTGATGTACTAAAAAAATTAAAAACTAAAATAAAAATGTAGAAAAACATTTTAAAAATACTAAAAATTAGTAAAACTAATATATAAAAATTTTAACTATTTCAAAATATTAAATAAATAAAAATGATAATAGCATCTCAATGACACTAAAATAACACTGTTTGGTTGCGTTGAAATATTTGAACTATATTTGTAACTAAACAACCACCTGACTGGATGTGATGCATTCAAATCAAAACTATTAGCGCAAAGTGAGAAATACCAATTTTTTTACTAAATTTCCGCATATGACATGCTGAAAAAAAACAACAAAGATTTATTATCTAATTTATTAATTACAATTTATTAGTTTGTTTCCTCATTTTAAGTGGCTTCATTGTACTAATTCATTCTAAAGATTTAATAATTAGTTCTTGTTTTAGTTCAATCATGGCTATAATTTAACTACATTAAAACAACGAAACAACGTAGCACAATGTGACCATAACTTAACTAAAAGAAGGGAACAATTTAAGAACTAGTGATAATCATTTCTTAATTCGTAGCCACAATATATTTTATTTTCTCTCTCCATATATCATGTCCGGGGCTCCGTATTCTTCTGTAAAAAGGGCAATATAGAATCATTGTGCCCAAAATAATTGTTTTATAATTGTTAAATGATTATTTGTAAAGATTAGCTCTAGAAAACCACACTTTTCTTTCAAACATGTTGGCCGTCATACGTTTGTGTGGATATATGCATATATTCATTATTCAATTTACTATGGTGAACTAAAGGGGGGCGATATTTGTATGCAAATGTCGGAGATAAGGTGAAAAAGGTGGCCTACCAGTTGCTCTTCACAAGGTTACCTGATTCCTCTATATGCTACAGTGACTTACCGGTCATGTGGAGTTGGTGTAGACGGTGGTAGACCAAGGCGGCATCACGGCAGCTCTTACGAGCATCTTCCTGTAGGGGGCGGTTGGAACGGAGGGCTCCGGCACGGCTGGCTAGCCAGCGACCCACCCACAGTCTCTGCAGACACAGACGCAGGGCCGACCACAGCACAGCACAGGTCAGGTCCAGCTGAGACGTGGGCAGAGGACGACCAAGAGCTTTGAGGCACGTCCAGAGGTTCTGAGAGGCCTGAGCAAAGTCGCCCTGCAGAAAACCATTAGACAAACAGATATCAGATGTGTAGAAGATGGTCTGGTGGACTTTGACCTCCATATCAATAACAGATGAGTGCAAGAAAGCATTTTATACCCTGGCTAGATCCAGATCGGCCTGTTTGCGGTGTCTCCAGAAGAGGACAGATGATTCCGAGTGAGGTCTGGTCACAGGTTCTCCATACACGAGCAGGCGGATCAAAACTCCAGCGACCAGAACACCGTTCAGCAGCCACAGCAGAAGAGTGGGCAACATCCAATCCATCCAACCCCAAGAGTCGGCTACACGCATCAAAACAAGATCGCATTGTTAGCATTTAGATAGGGATGAGACGCTACTCTGAACATATCGTGAGTATTAGTACCTGCATCCTGCACTGCCAGCATACTCCTTCCTGTGTGTCCAGAGACAGTCGTCCCAGAGCTGCTCCAGCCTCCACACAGCAGGGACGCCAACGGGTTAAAGGATAGGAAGAGCAGGGTGAAGGCACACAGAGCCATGCGAGAGCGGTCCAGCATTCCTCCAGCCCTCTCAACCACAGGCTAATAGAGAGAACAGGAAACAGAAATTGGCGTTAGATCATTACATGGTTATTCTTCCAAGTTCTTGACCTCAAGCAATCGAATTATCCACCGCACACTAACACATCCAATTACTTCATGACCGAAGCCAATTCATTAAAGGCATGATAAAGATCGGAGTTTCTGCTACCTTGTTGTCTTCTTCCATCGGGCTGTCCGACTCCGAGTCGCTGCCGTGGTGGGAGAAGGGGCCGCTGGATTGAGGCGAGCCTACATCTGATGCTGGAGGGGTGGGGATTTCTGGTTTCACATCCACCTCCATGATCACAAGGTCCTTCAGAGACTCTGAGGAGGAGAAGCAACAAGTCAATACAAAGACAACCATGCTCCCCATGTGAAAAAGAAGTGTGCTTAATTGTATTGAATGTGCACTTTTGATACTTCAAATCTTAAAAGTATACTTTTAGAAAAATGTACTTGCAGATAATATATTACTAGAATAAAAGGCCTTTTAGGTGTACTTAAAGAGAGACACTTGCATGACTATAATTCTTAACACTTAAAAGTGCACTTTGTAATAATGTCAAATTAGAGGGTTTACTTAAAGTACATTTTACATCATGTTTTAATAAACTTTTGTCATGCTTTAAAGTACACATATTTAATGTTGATTTGCATACTAAAGCACATGTGAGTTACTTGATTATCTTTTAATTGTAATGTGTTATTTGATAATACATTTAAAGTAGTGCTGTCAAAACGATTAATCGCGATTAATCACATCCAAAATAAAAGTTTTTGTTTACATAATATGTGTGTGTACTGTGTATATTTATTATGTATATATAAATACACACACAAACAGCATATATTTTGAAAATATTTACATGTATATATTTATATTAATATAATTTAAATCATATATAAATATATTTAATATATAAACTTAACATATTTTTCTTAAATATATACTTGAATGTGTGTGTATTTATATAAGCATAATAAATATACAGAGTACACACTCATATATTATGTAAACAAAAACATTTATTTTGGATGTGATTAATCGCGATTAATTGTTTGACAGCACTAATTTAAAGTGAATATTTTTTTAAATGTACTAAATTGCAATTTCATCTTTACAAATGTGCAATTACAAATTTAAATATATGATATGCATGCTGTTTCTATAGAATGACAACGATTGTCAGTACATTCAGTACTTTAACCATATAATCAAAGACAACAGAAGTAATTATGAATTAGGCTACATATAAGTCCTACTTAAGAGGATCAAAAAAGCACTCTATAGATCAACATATTAAATCATATTGCATTTAATATACATTTAAACAGAACTTACTGTTCTTTTGAATGGACATTTTGAGTGCCATGTTCTCCTGCTTTAGTTTTTGGTTGGACTGCTGAAGGTAGCGAATGTGGTCAATGGTTTTCCTCAACACGGCCGACTTATTGAGCTGTAGAAGACAAAAAATTCATCTTATAATGATGTTAAAGGCATCTTCCAGGTAAAAATAAGAGCTACAAAATCGACTAATCTAGGTTAGCTCATCTAGTTAAACTCATTTGGTTAAAGTTTTCAAATGAACTTCAAGGGTCACTAAGATGAGGAAACCAGTTATGTAATTGGGTTTTGGCTTCACCTTAGCTTCTGTCCCAGCCACCAGGTCTTTGAGCTCAATGATCTTGTCATTGATGGAAGAGCGGTAGCGTTTTTCAATGGCGTTATGGGCTGTGCGTTTCTCGCCCTTGTGCGGCTGGCCGCCTGGTTTCCCGCAGATGGCGATGCGATTGATGGGCAGTTTCTCTGTGTCCACCAGCAGTGGAACGGTGGTCAGGATGGTGCCTCCACTCATCAGTGCCTGAGACAAGAGATGTGCAGATCCACAAAATAAAAACCGAGGTCTTCAGAAACGCATTAGGAAAAAAAAAAAAAGTGAGAAATATTTCAAATAAATAAAAAATATTAAACTTCTGCATGGTTTAAATTTGACATTTAATATCAAATATCTTGCACATGGATGTATAGCACTACTAATACGATTGAAGGGCCAGTTCACACCAAGAACAAAACAACAAACTGAAGCAAATCTGTGAGTTTTAACTCTTGGTCTTGGGACTGTGTTTGTGTACCTGCAGTGAGGTATTCTGGACTGGCGCCGTGGATGTAGCCAGTGTTGTGATGCAGGGTGACGCGACTGTTGTTACCATACATGCATCAGGCTTCAGAGTTGTGAGTAAGAGAGAGTCTGCCTTAATGAACTGCGGCTGGAACAAAACCTGCACAACACATGAAGAACGCTTAGTGCACACAATTAAGACTGTAAAATGTAAGTTATTGTGCATGTGGGCATCAGTAGGCCAATAAAAGCACTTACAGGAACCTGCTGAACCTGAGGGGAGATGGTCTGTGTAGGAGGGCTGGACGAGGTGGTCAGGATTGGCGAAGCCGAGAGGCTCTGCATCTGGGCTTGGATGGCCATTGGCTGAACATTCTGTGGAGAGGTGGAGAGACTCGCGATTGGCTGAGGGGAGCTCTGCAGAGTGACAGCTGCAAGAACCAATTAGATCATGAGAGGAAAGAAAGTTGCACTAAAGCATGATTTCTCCCTTTCTATGTAAAGCGCTTTGAGTGCCCAGAAAAGCGCTATATAAATGTAAGGAATTAAACAACAAATAGCATTCAGGCAGAAACCTTAACCACCCTTTGTTCCACCCTGGAGGAAATATTATTATTGTTTGAAATCTATTGATATGTGAACACGCTATCAATCAGGAAGATATTGTGGTATTTTTAATCAGTTGTTTGGACTCTCATTCTGACGGCACCCATTCACTGCAGAGGATCCATTGGTTAAGTAAAGCTAAATTTCGCCAAATCTGTTCCCATAAAGAAACAAACTCATCTACATCATGGATGTCCTGAGGATTTTTTTTTTTTTTTTGTGAACTATGAATTAATAACAGGTATATAGTGGCCTATAGGAATTTTCACTAACACAGGAATTTACAATACATTTACACTGGACCAAACCATTTTGCAATTTCAATCATTGTGATAAATCATGCAGCCCTACATCATACCCGAATCAACAAGTAGAACACCATACATTTGCTCCAATCAGTGAATGTTAGAAATAGTACCACATGCAATCAGTTTTTCTCTGATGTTTTCAGTTCACTTGTAACCACTTTTAAATGTTGCTTTTTTCCGTTCAGTTCACTGTGATTAAGTGTTTGCCTTAATTTTGATTCTCAGCCTCCACAGTTTTTCACTGATTAATTTAGTGAGTTCAATAAATATGCTTTGCAATGTTAGACCAATTTCTAGCCCACATAAGAATAATAATATGCTATGAATTTTTTTTGTTCTTTTTTTAAGCGGCCTTATGTCTCACTTGGGACGAAGAGGATTAAGTTAGTTAAGTATGATTTTTTTTTTTTAACTTGGGCACACACAAAACAAAAATCACACTATTATCTTAACACAGAAATCTCCAGTTCATTATGACAGGATGTTCGATAAAGCTCGTCTCTGCAATAATAACAGTAAGGTGGTGAAGGGTCATTTATAACTACAGAAATTCATAACTCAATTCAGCCTGACTGAACTTTGATCTACACTAGTGTGATGTTGTATTCTCTCTTTGACCTGGTGGTGACATTACCAAAGGCTCAAAAACGATAAGCAGAATGAAAGGAAATTAGAAAAGCATATACAAAGAAAGAATGTGGGCTGGGCAGCTTTACACATTTCACTAGGTTTCCAGGACTGACAACAGTGTAGGGATATAACGATTACCGGTTTCACGATAAATCACGATAAAATGCCCTGACGGTTAGTATTACCATTTAAAATTTAATTATCATCAAAACCGTGTTTGATTATCGCGCTTTTGAAAACTCGCGGTAAATCCTGTCCAGCCAGCATCAGTCTGACGCAGAAGCAGCATGCTTTATGCTAAAAAAGTGCATATAGCTGCTAATTGTATTTGTTGTTTGTTGATTTTCAAATATAAAACTTATTGAAATGTTTTCAGTGTGTGTATCAGTTCTTTTTGAACGTTTTCATCTAATTTGAACAAAACCGTGATAATATTGATAATCGTGATAACTTTGGTCACTATAATCGTGATATGAAATTTTCATACCGTTACATCCCTACAACAGTGACTTCACCGTCTGCACCTTGAACTCAAATGGCCTTTTCTGACATATGACTGATCAAAGGTGATGCATTTTATAGTCTTAGTAATAGTGAGTCATGAACTATGTTCATACTGTGCATTACTCATGAACAACATGCATAATCATTACACAAAAGAACACAAATCTTTCATTAAAAAAAGTTGAGTCTGCAGAAGGAGTGAGATTGATGACAACATTTGATTTTTTTCTACTATAAAATCATAAACACATGCTTCCAATCAAATATGTAAACACTGCACTGACTTAAAATGACTGAAATCACTGTGATAATATGATAACACTAAAACAAAAGCTTAGCTCAGCTGATTTAACAACTGTTGCTGGGCCAACAAATGTTCTTTTACATAGTTTATCAAGTATACATTATTATTATCAATTACAGAGAGAAAGAGCTTTTTCATACTTCATGGCAAATGCACTTTTTTTTTTTTTTTGGTGCCAATGTTCAGTATTGAATGCTTAGTTATTTGTAAGCAAGTGTCTTGACAGTCACCGTGGAAGTCACATTAACACTTTACTGTTTAAGATGCCAATAAGTTAATATTAAAGTGATAATTTAATAAAATGTGAAGTATTTAGAATTTTAAAAAAATGTAGTTGGCAATGTAGTACCCACTTTACTTGGAGTCACTTCGCCCTCACTGTATCAAATGCTTCAGTTATATAGTAGTTACATAGTTGTTAAAGACAACTAATAAAAAGTGTGAACAATAAGCTTCTCATTTAGGGTGGAAGGGTGGAGGCTGGGAGACGGAGCCGGCTGAGCTATGGGCTGCGTGGTCTGTAGTGTGGTGGGGTTTGCGGGGGTGGAGGTCACCTGTGCTAAAGGAGACTGCTGGAAAGTGGGAGGGTGGAACACCTTGTCCGGGATGGAGGAGCTGCGGGTGATGGGGGGGCCCAGCAGGGCGTCCAGGTGGGGGCTGCTGCTGAGGATGGAGGAGGTGTTGGTGGGTGTAGAAGAGGAAGGGCTGGAGTGGGGCAGGACTGAGAGGTCCTGCGTGGGGGCTGCGGGGGCAGGAAATGGAGCGTGATCGAACAGCCCTCCAAACTCCATGTCCTGGTTGTTGATAAGCTGGAGCATATCTGTTAAAACATGGAAACATAGATGGATACAGTGAGCAATGGGCTCCTCCAAGCGTTCAAAAGCAACACCACGATCATAGGTTTGATTCCCAGGGAATGCATGAACTTAATCAGATGTACTGTCAAAAAGGATATGATGCGTGTTTGACAGCACTGTAATAAAAGGGAGGTGCATTACAATTTGATAACGTTATCACCCAGATTAATCCAATCCTCTCAATGCAATTACATACGAACAATGAACTACCACCTATTAAATGACTGAAACTACAAAATAACATAGAATTTTATAGTACTTTAGAAATGGGGTTATGCCACCTGATGAAAATAGATTTAGTTGATAAATAGAAAGTTCAAAACATCAGCATTTATTTGAAATAGAATTCTTTTGTAATATTATAGATGTCTTTTCAGTCACTTTTTCTATTAATTTAATCTGTCCTTTCTGAATAAAAGTATAAAATAAAATCTCACTTCTGGGAAAATGGACCAAAAATACTGATGACTCATCTTGCCCACATTTTTGTCCAACAAAATGTTCTTAAAATCCCCTGCCTGGCTAGCAATAGCATGTAGCGGATCATCTTGGCTCACAATAAGCACATAATGCATTTTATTTTCTTTCCGAACCGTGAATTGTTTGCAAAGGAAGTATTTTGAATTCAAGCATTTTAAAAGCATCTTCACTGTTTTCTTTTATGGTACAAGCTGTTAAGTGTGGTTTTGCCAGGCTATGAGGTAAACTACAGCTTACTGGCTAGTGGCTAGTAAAATAAGGCTTTTATACGCCCTGCACCAGCTTCCTGTCATAAAAAACATGTGTGATGAAAATAGATTTAGTTGATAAATAGAAAGTTCAAAACATCAGCATTTATTTGAAATAGAATTCTTTTGTAATATTATAGATGTCTTTTCAGTCACTTTTTCTATTAATTTAATCTGTCCTTTCTGAATAAAAGTATAAAATAAAATCTCACTTCTGGGAAAACGGACCAAAAATACTGATGACTCATCTTGCCCACATTTTTGTCCAACAAAATGTTCTTAAAATCCCCTGCCTGGCTAGCAATAGCATGTAGCGGATCATCTTGGCTCACAATAAGCACATAATGCATTTTATTTTCTTTCCGAACCGTGAATTGTTTGCAAAGGAAGTATTTTGAATTCAAGCATTTTAAAAGCATCTTCACTGTTTTCTTTTATGGTACAAGCTGTTAAGTGTGGTTTCGCCAGGCTGAGGTAAACTACAGCTTACTGGCTAGTGGCTAGTAAAATAAGGCTTTTATACGCCCTGCACCAGCTTCCTGTCATAAAAAACATGTGCAAAAAAAATACATTTAAAAAATGCACTTGACATAATATCTTTTTTGTGGGGTTTTGCTTTTGCCAATTCTAAGCTGTTAAGTGTTGTTTCGCCAGGCTGAGGTAAACTACAGCTTACTGGCTAGTGGCTAGTAAAATAAGGCTTTTATACGCCCTGCACCAGCTTCCTGTCATAAAAAACATGTGCAAAAAAATAAATTTTAAAAATGCACTTGACATAATATCTTTTTGTGGGGTTTTGCTTTTGCCAATTCTATAAAGGTGCCATATAATATGGGGTGCTGTGTGTACATTAATGAGGAAAAAAAATTAACTTAAATGATTTTAGCAAATGGCTGCAATATAACAGAGTGAAAAATTTAAGGGGGTCTGAATACTTTCCGTACCCACTGTATTTCAACATTTATTTAAATTAGCCCTTTTTAATGTGAAATATACTTGGCCACAACTATGATCATCATTGAATATCCAAGAAATGCTTTAACTTTAATATGAACACAGTTGATGATCAGTATAACACACATAGCACTTATATTTTGCATTTACATCCATATCTTTTTCCCTATTCTTTCTACATCTTGCTGATCTTATTTTCTACAAAGATTTTTCACTTTATTTGTGTTTGTAGGATCTGTATACTTTGCTGGTTATTTTGAGTTTTCATCTCAACAGGACTGAGGTGTCGAGGCCTGTGAAATCCACAGAGCACAAGTTCATTTTCACACTCATCGGGTCTGATCCCACATCTGCACTAAACCATGAAGAATTCAGCTCATGCTGCCTGGCTTTAATTCAGCTGTAGCTGGAGACGCTGCTCTGACTGCAGAGTGCCCCATTACAGAGTTTCATCATTCACTGCAAATCCTCTTGCACAAGGACAGAGACACAGCCTGGTCAAGATCATTCGTCTCACAACCACCTTCAGCCCAATGAATAAAATACATTCATTATTAGAGGAAATCATGACACCTCAAATGTTTAAACTACTGATTATGAAACTCAGAAACCTGCAGGCTACAAAAACACTGATGAAATTAAAGTTTGATAATTAATGATAACACTGGGTGACCATTTATCAAGATCACATAATCACATTCATCTAGTTGTGCCAGCATAATGACATTTTAATTATCTTGACTTTAATAGACAATTTACTCTAGACACACCCTAAAGGCACAAGTCAACCATTTGAAAGTAACATTACAGTTACAGTTAATTATAGTTTTTATTATTATTATTATTACTGGAACAAAGCATTATTAAAATCACCACATTATTTTTTATTAAATAATACAATAATATTATTAGGATCTGAGATAAAGAACTAAAAAAAATACACACATATTATATACATGTGATCAATGTTACTTATATTACATAAACATTAATTGCTTAAATCAGAAAAAAAAACAGTTAGTTCAAAAGAAAACTTTTTTTTTTTACATTTCCCATTTCCCAAGTAACTCTCCAGAAGAGTAACCTGTTGACTTTTATTATTATTATTATTAAGTCATGTTACTAGGTTATATGCATATTTATTGTTATTACTACTAGGTATCATTATTATTATTAATAATTATTGCTGATATTTACTGATTATACTTTTCAGTATAATCAGTATATTTACTGATTATGTACAGTTATAACATTATTATAACTGCTATTATTAAGTCAGTTTACTAGGTTATATGAATAATAATAATAATTATTATTATTATTATTAATTGTTGCTGTTATTTAAGGATTATACTTATGTACAGTTATAACATATTACTATTATTATTATTATTAAGTAGATTATATGCAAATTTATTATTATTCGTATTATTCTTATTCTTATTATCATCATTATTAATTATTGCTGTTATTTACTGATTATATTTATGTACAGTTATAACATTATTATTTTTATTTAAATGTATTTATTTATTTTATTATTATAAATACAAATAATAAGGAAAGTTAATTCCCAAAAGGGTAAAAAACAAACAAAAAAACAAACAAAAAAACTATTTTAACTGCTCAAAATGTGTTTTGCATACATGCATGTGATGAGACCCAATAAAACATAAGACTTCTTCAGTGTGCACAAGCATGGAGGCGGCCATGTGTTTGTATGAGGTGATCGCGCTCAGCCAATCAGAGGCCTGGAAAGCGCCTCGCTATGAGGTTACTATCGGACACAATCCGCTTCAGCGCAGGGTTACTGTCGGTCACCTCACTTACATTCACTGTACATTTACGGCTGAACCATTACTAATATCAATACAAAAAGCTATAATAACTCAAAGAATATAAAAGTAAACAGATACGCACAGTGAGACACATTCGCACTTTGAAGGTAATTCAGTGTCGAAACGTTTTCTAAAACACATTTTGGTATGACATGCAGAACTGATGAAGTTTTACCTGTCAATTTTATGTTTTAGGCCTTAAATGTGAATTATAACGGAACTGTGTTGGTAGGTCAGAATACGAGGGAATGGCCGAGAGTAACCGCTCCAAGTTGGAGGGGGGCGGGGCCGCTCTCAATGCAACTTCTGCCGCCAGACAATGAACACTGTCCGTAATCTAATGACACCTTGCACTTTATTTCCATTTTAATGAGATCTAACATACAAAGCAACAATAACTATGTGCAAATAAAGCACCCAGGCATCTGCTATTTGTTTTCGTAGCTGACGCCCACCTGATCAGACCTGCTCACACCTAACGTTACTGCCTTCCAGTGTTAGTGTCAGCGTGTATAAAAGGGATACAGTTGATTCGGAGTAAAGCAAGCGTCCTATATCATGACACAGTGGTTAAATATGACAACTCGTGCATTATAGATTAAAAATAATAATAAGCTTAGTTATTATAAACACGTGTATACGTCTGACAGCACCATCTATATATGTAAATATGTATCCGTCCCTAAAAATACAAACACACAATTCACTTTGTCCAGCCTGCTAACTGTTGTGAGTGTAAACAAATGATCTCTTACCATCGATGTCATTGAGCAGAGCCGTGTCAATATCACTCGGATCGTGTAAAGACAAACTGGAGTCCAAGGTTTCCAGTGACGGGTCGTCAAAAGACAGATTCATTGTCCTCAAATGCTCTTTCAAGCTGACTTCAGAAGTATTAAAGTCCCAGCGAAACACACACACACAACAGGCGTTATTCCATGTAAACTAGGAACTTCTTGCACTTGTCGGGAGAGCAAATATGCCCGGACATTTGTTGGCTGCGTTTCGTAGGATCCGTCCGCTTAATTTTCGAATTTTCAACTTTGTTGCTGATTTAGTCAACTACCTGCTCGCGTTCGTTTCCATACTGCCGCACAAGGCAAAGTTGACTTAAGAGTTTGCTGCTTTGCACATTAGCATGCTAACAACGAGAGCCAGGCAAACCCCAGAGCGTTGTGAGTGATTGACACGCCGCTCGACCAATCAGAACTCGCTCTTTTAGCAGACGCTCTTTCACATGACGTGCGCGTAAGGTTGGAAAGCTACGAAACTGCAATTTAGGTCACTTTTTTGAGGTCAGGCCAATCAGAAGAGAGGCTCATGAATATTAATTAGACAGGCCAAAATCTACCTGTTCTGTCCTGAGAGAGGAGCTGTAAAAATATATTGAGATGGTTTTTGGTACTTATACCGCAAATATATATTCTTAAGGACATCAAAACCTAAAATAAAACTTCAGAAAGGTGTACAATATGTGACCTTTAACATAAGAACGGGCACGGCCATTTGTAAGTTGTGTGCGAGACTTCCGGTAGCGGTACAAAAATAGTCCGTTATTCTGACATTGCAAACTGGTATTCCTTATCATATTGTTTTAATTTACCATCATAATCATACACACTAGTTTGTAGCGCAAATACTTTTACCGTTTAATAATTCGGATGTCTCATGCTTTCACAGAAAATAGCTTGAAAAATAACGTGGAAAGAGCACTAGTATAAAAATAGAAAACTGGATAGAGATTACAATTTTTTTAATTAATGTTTTAAAATGTAGTTGTGTGTCACAATAAAATAATAGTCATAAATGTAATTTTCACAACTTAATCTGGCAACTGCATCCCCATTCAGTACTTTAAAAATGTAGTTTGATCACATAAAAGCAACCAATGAAGTTTTAACTGAACTCGAAGACAAAACGTTTGCACACATGGTAAAGATTGAATACAATAAGTTGAGAAATGTTTGTTTGTTTTTTAAAAAAAGCTAACCTTATAAAAACTGGATATAACAGATATAACAATGAGCTTGTTAAAATGAATCACACAGGAAAATGTTTGCATTAGGCAAATGAATCACTTTAATAAAATAGTTTGGATTAAACAATAAATCTGACAATAGGAAAATGTATTACATTTCATTATTCTAAAATACATTTAAGACATTATGAGATAAATAATCAAAATAGTCAAGACTTTTAATATCACATGGCAACATTCATTTAAGCAGTTAATCAAAATAATGATTGCCACCGGATGAAAGCAGAGCTCTTTAGAACAAGCCAGATATTACTAACAGGTATTACACTTTCCTTCTTACAAGTAATTAGAAGGCTGGAAACAAAAATAGATATTGCAGTTTTTTAAGATTAACAGTAATCTGTTTGTTATTACATTATGGCATAACAAATAGCTATCTTTCAAACGGCCTTGGCTAAGAAATCAGGCCATTATTGATTCCTGAACATGCTGCAATTTCATTTCAATCAAAACCAGTGACTTGTGCCTTATATTCAAGTAAAGCATACGGCCCTCCAGTGTTTTACATGTTTAACTGCTGATTTACTGATTTAGGGGGAGTGATGGAGGTTTGTTAGTATAACTGGCAACACAATGTAAGCCCTTCCCATCATTAGACGCTTAACAATTGAGGTTTTGGAGTTTAAAATGCATCATGCTTGATCTAGCTGCAGTTACTTTATATACATATAAGACTGAAGTGAACATCTTCCTCAGGTTGTTGGGAAGATAGCAGTGCAACATTTAGCATGATTCAAATGAAGAGCTGTACTGTACAGCTGTTAGTGACTGTAAACGGACTGGAATGAAAACCACTGGCGATCATGACAAAACAAAAAAGAGGGATGCAATTAAACATGTATTTTAAGTTAATACAAACTTTAAGTACTATACACACTTTTCTATTGTATATACACATTTTTGTATATGTATGGATACATATTTTACAAACGCCATTAGGCTAATATAATTCTTGGTTAGGTCTAGCAAGAGTTAGGGCAAAGCAAAATATCCATTCATTTCCTAACTTCACTGCCAAATCTGCCAATTTTTTGCTGACTGAAATCAATCCTTAAATAGGAATCTGACAGAAAGATGCAGTAAGGGGGCGAATTTAATGAAGAAATGTCTGTCATATTTCATATACCCCAAAAACAAAAGAAATTTCAGAAATGATATATTGTGTATCAAGCAAATGAAGCCTATTTTTGGCAAATGAAGCCTAGTTTTTTTCCTCTATCAGTTTAAATATATAGAGTCTGTAGGCAAGCTAGAAGTTAATTATGAGTAAATTATAAATAATTTTTTTATAGGTTAATTGCTCTGAAAAGTGTAAATACTGGTGGTGTAAACATTTTTAACAGTATGACTTTGGGGTTTGATTCATTTTTTAAAATTATTTTTTATGTTTTTGAAAGAAGTCTCTTACACTCAAAAGTCCACATTTATTTCATGTGAAATAAAAAAAATTCTATAAAACAGTAATATTGTGAAATATCATTACAATTTAAAATAACTTTCTATCTGAATATATTTCAAAATGTAATTTATTTCTTCAGAAATCATGCTGATTTGCTGCTCAAGAAAAAAAAAATTATAATAATAACCACAGTTCCTACAAAACTGTTTTCAACATTGATGATGATAATAAATATTTTTTATGATTATTATCAATGTTGAAAACAGTTTTGAAAACAGTTGACAATATTTATTATTATTATCGATGTTGAAAACAGTTTTGAAAACAGCTGAAAAATATTTTTATTATTATCAATGTTGAAAACAGTTTTGAAAACAGCTGAAAAATATTTTTATTATTATCAATGTTGAAAACAGTTTTGAAAACAGCTGAAAAATATTTTTATTATTATCAATGTTGAAAACAGTTTTGAAAACAGCTGAAAATATTTATTATTATTATTATTATTATTATTAT